>NW_025109128.1:155000-237652 GCF_011392965.1 Frieseomelitta varia | reverse complement strand
GTCGATTTTTTCTTAAGAATTCCGTGTCTTTTAACGACAATAACATTTCTTTTTTTTTTTTTTTTTACAAAAAAAAAAAAAAAAAAAAAAATGTAATCTTTTTGAACTAGAAAACATAGAAAATATTATCAATTAATAATAATAGTATATAAAAAGAAATTTTAGAAATATCAATGATTATTTACACTTAATTTACATTACCGATTTTATAATTTTTGTTGTATTATATGTACATTCAATCTTTTTTGTTTACATGTGAATTACCCTATAAATTGTGCATTATTAATCCAAGTTCACCCGTTTCATATTATTTTAAAAAACAAAAGTAACTAAGAGTGTCTAATAGTTTTATACCATCAATCATTTTATGATGGAACTCTGTGTTCTAAAGATAAGTTTGTAAAACTATATAAATATATCATAATATGATTTTTATAAGTTATCAAAATATACTACTATAACAAAATGCTTGTACAACTAGAACTTGAACCTCCAGCTTAATGTGTTGGTAGGCCATTTAAGTAAGTACATGGTCTTTGTTCATTATTCTTTGATAATGATAATGTATTTACAACTTCACGAAAGTTCACCAATGGGTGCATTTTGTAACCACAAATCATGTATAAAATTATACAAATCATCACTAACAGCCACCTATATAAATCGTCATAATTATTTGCACTTGTCATAAATATTTTCAATTAGTTTATTATATATTAGTATATATTAATAGAGAAATATTTCATAAATCAAAAATACATATTGAAACTTACTTTATATGGTGTAGGATTTAAATTTCTTTTGTGATCATTTCTGAGTGTTTTTAATGACTCTTGAACTCTATTTCGTATTTCTTGTAATGTAGGTAAAGGTTGACATAATTTACCATTTTTCCAATATACCTAAATGTTTGTAAAGAAAGTATTATAAATCATTGTATTCAATGTTGATACTTTATTAATTTACCTTATGCAATGATTCCACTCGTGATGGAATAACATAAGCTCTCTTCGATTCTTGAAAAGGATGCCTGCAAAGAACTTTATGTTTTACTTGTGGAATCTCTTCCGTTGATCTTTGTAATAAATCGATCAAAGCATATCCATCCGCTCCGTATAATCTGAATGCATCTTTTTTTCCCGGTATTGTTACTTTATCAACTTCCTGGCTAAGTTTAATTCTAGGTTGACCATTAATTTCTACCATTTTATAAACGCAGCCTAATGCTGGTTGTCTTTGACATGTTACCAAATGCGTTCCAATTCCAAAACAATCGATCTTATGATTCTATTAAAAAAAACATTGTTTATAATAAAAATTTGTTGTAAAATGGAATATTTTTAATGTATATTTGTTTACCTGTTCGTTTAAACTTAGAATAGTTTCTTCGTTAATATCATTTGTCGCACATATTGTTAATTTTGCAAACCAAGGTATATTATATTTAATGGCAATTCTTTCGAAAATATCTCTTGCTGTATTACTTAAATATGCTAAATCGCCGCTATCAATTCTTATACCAATTGCTTTATAACCCAAGTCATTTAAAGCTAGTGCCACTGCACAAAAGTTTAGGAGTCCACTCCTAAGTAAAAAATTTACTTATAAATTATGCATATAAAAAATATAATCGTAAAAAAGTGGAAAAAGCATTATCAGTTATACATGCATTTACATTTTACTGAAATGCAATATACACACAATTATTTTATATTTTATGAAAAATATACACACATTGTACAGTTTTTTCAAACAGTAAAATCTATCATTATTAATACTGAAAAGCGTGAAATGAAAATATATGATATTTTTAATGGTCTTATGAGTAACAAGATATGCAAACAAAATATGAATTATTACATTACATGCAAGCTATCAATTTTAAGAATGTATTGATTGCAACACAACAGAAAATTAAATTTTGTGTTAATAGAGTAGTTCTTTTACTTTACTTTATTTTTTTTTTTTTTTTACGATTTTTACTGCAGACTAAATTCTTAAAGCTAACATTTTATTATTAATACGATTCAAACAGTTAATTGTTATTTTTTTACATGGCTGAATTGGGAAGGGTACTATATAAGGTCGTACATAATTCACAAAATTTTGTATAAACTTACAATTTCCGAGATCCTTTATTACTGTTTTACGAAAAAAAAGAATGAAGCAACGATTTATAGATTTGCCCGCTTTACAGAATTATATTTTTTTTTATCTTAAATTGAATACAGTAATATTGCATTTGCAATATAGTTGAATGCATTAAATAATTTTAATTCAGAATTATCAATAAATAATAATTAAATACAATAATTTACAATCTAACAAAGTAAATAATAAATAAATAATGTTAAATAAAGATTCTCTTAATATATACTTATTATTCATGAAACGAATTTGAAATGATTAACTGTACTTGATACATGAAAAAATATGATGATTTATTCTGCAAAGCAGACAAAGAGGATAATATCGTACCTCACATAGAGCTCACCCAATTCGCCTTGATTTAAAAAGCCATTCTTGTCATATGAAGTCGATTCTGATATAATTGGACTGTTTCTGACACCATTTTGGGCATGTGTATTGGACCCATTTGTTAGGCATTTATTCTTTACATTTAGGCTGGCTATACATGCCTGTCTCTTGGCCGAGGATTCGATGCTATAAACACACTCCTGTTAGGCTACAGTGTGTATATGTTTCATCATGCCTGCTTTGTGAATTCGTAATTAGAATTACTAATATAGATATCAAACTCAATTAAGTATATTTTTAGTCAAAAGTAAAAATTAGTAGCAAAATATTTGAAATATTTTTCTAATATATTTTTTTTCTTTTTTTTTCAGAAAATTTTACAAAATTTATTATTTTTCATTCTTATAGATTTAATTTAGATATATATATATATATATATATATATATATATAGATGTAATTTTATATGTTTCATAAAGTTATTTTAGAACTACTCATACCATAAGTAATAAATATTTATATATTTAATTTATTATATATATTTTTGTTAACTATTTTTAGTTGTCTATTTTCTTCACTATTTTATATTCATGCATATTAAAAGAATATGAATATTAATATTTTTGAATCAAGTACTACAAGCTTACAAGTAAGAGTTTCTACAAATAAATTATTAAAGAGAATAATATTCAATAGATTGATTAGCTAACATAGAAAAGTTTGAATGTGTACATGCAAATAATGAAATATATACACAAGTATCAAGAAATTCTGAATGCACTAAAAGAAATAAAACAGATATAGATAAGATTAGCAAAATATCATACCTTTTCACGTCATATGTATCTACAAGGGCAACAAACCGCTGTGGAAAAGCAATGGCATAACTAATTAAAGCAGCTAATTCTCCATTAGAAGCCTCAGAAACTAATGTTCCTACATCAGCTGCAACGGAATTCCGATGTTTGCAAGCTAATTCCAGAAGATTACAAACTTGTCCTGTTTCTTTATGTGTCAAAGTCTGAAAAAAAATATAAAATAGTAAAATGAAATATAGTTTTAGTCAAATAAATTATTTAACAATAATGTGAGCATACCTTTTCTTGTAAATCATCAATACTAGTAAAAGATGTGATGTATGAATGTGCATGTGTTCCAGTTACAGGAATATTGTAAAGTTTTCCTGCTAAGACATTACTCGTACCATCAAAACCACCTGGAAAATATTAATTTTTTATTATATAATATATTCTATATATTTTTCATCGCAATTAATTTAAAGAAAAAAGAAAAAAATGTTATTGTAGGTACGAATTTTTTTAAGCAAACAATATACAAAATATTTTGTATGATTTAAAAAAAAATAATTTGATTAATCATTAAATTGTGATTGTTTAACTGAAATAAAAGAAAATAAAAACACAGAAAATATTTACCAATATAGCTATATTTCGAGGCACTTAAACCACCATCAGGACCCTGAGCTCTTCGAAGGCCAAATTCTAGTAATGTTATATTTTTCCCAGCAAACATACGAAATCTGGCTGCATTAGTTGCCATTAAACTTGCATAGTTAACTAATGTTAACAGTGTTGTTTCCAAAAGTTGTACCATTATTAATGGACCTTCTACTCTTAGTAATGGTATTCTGCATAACATATCAATTTGTATTGAAGTTTTAACTTATTAAGATTTGATGTTTCATCAAATATGTAATGTTGATAAGCATTCGAACATTAACTCTAACTGCTGTCATAAGAGCAAGAAAAAGTTTCCTAAACGATGACAACGATGATGATGGTTAACATAACTGAGTATTATCTGTATGATGCATGCAACTTTCAAAGAGTTTTTAACTAACCTTGGGAAAACAACTGAACCTTCTTCCATAGCATATATTGTCACATCTTTTGGAGTCAGATCTTTCAAATATTCAAAAAATCTTTGATCAACTGATGATGGCATTGTTGACTTTAAGTATTTAATATCTGTATAATTTTAATATTATAATTACAAACATCAAAGAATTTTTTCAATTTACAAATTTATATTCGATATAGTATTCAAAAGTAAATGCATACCACTGGAGGAATAATGAAACTTCTCTAGAAATTTAATACATTCTTCTAGTCCAGCAAAAATTGTGAATTCTCCTTGAAAAGGATTTTTACGAAAAAATAAATCAAATACAGCATGGTCATTCATTTTTTCACTTTTCCAATAAGCATATGCCATTGTAATTTGGTACAAGTCTAAAAAAGTGAAAGTACAAGTGAACATTATTTGTTTTGATATATGCATTATACAAAGGACATTGCACATACAAAATACATGTATCATAATAAATAACGATCAACTATATGCAAAGCAATCTTATGTAAAAAAAATATTTTTAATAATTACATAAAGTAAAAGAATTATTTAATGATCAAGATGTTTCAATTCTTGAAGGAAAAAGATTGAAAAAATTTTCCATGGAAAATTATCGTGTTCTATTCGTGCGTTCTATTCTCATATTTTAAAGTACCACGTGCTGTATCGTCACTTGATACATCTATTAAGTAAACGATAAGACAAAATGGATTGTGTTTTGAGGTTATTTTCTTCAACATTGTTCCTTGCAATTGATAAAAATTGCAAACAAGTACCTGTTAAAAGTGGTTGTACAACACAATTTTGACGTGTATGACAGCATGATTTATTCTCGTTATCTGACATTTTTTTTTCGAAATTTGAGCAAGCTAACTTAACTGCGCTGTGGTTGAAAGAACGGAAAAAAAAAGAAAGAAACGACTGCGAGGTAACTTTATTTTTTGATAAAAAACGTTACACTATTCACTGAATGACAACGGTCAAGCACCGTTACCGACGAACTAGCATGTTTCGACGGTGAACTCCGTATTATACGCTCCGCGTATTCTCAGAATCGATAGGAACGTTTGAAGGACGTTACGAACGACGCAACTTGTTATTCCGCCATTTCCACCAATAGTAAAAGCTCTTCTTAAGAAATAAATAGAAATCAGGTTGTCACTTTCATGCGATACGCGTGTAAACGCACGGGAAAAGAGTTACGAATTTCCTCTACGTTATCATTGAATTCGTTTCCTTGTTCTTTCATCCTTTCTTTACCGTGTCGATTACAATGTACGATCAACTTGTTTATTGAAAATTTCGGACGAACGTTATTTCGGAAAGCATCACAGTCAAAAATATGATTCATCATTTGTAAACAACTTTTCGTAAGTTGATCTAAATGTATCTAAATGGGCCTAAATTATGATCGTTCGATTAAAATTCAAATAAGGAATTTCAAATATGCGCCAGTCCAGAACAAGTTGAATGTATTTACATGGCCCGACTTAACCGCTCTACGGTACTACTGAAGTCAGTGCAAATGCGCTACAATCGTGATGTAACTTAAATTAATATTAAATATTAAATATACTCATTATGCGCATTTTGCAATTTGTTATCTGTATACAAACAAGTGTATATAATCGTTCGTACGTACTAGATGCAACACGTCCAATGAAACTCGTGTACGAATGATTCCAAACTGTATAAAAGGTATAATATTTATAATTAAAAGCTTCTATTTGATGGTGATGACCAGAGCCCTTTTGTACTACAAGTTATCAACTAATAATATTAGTAAATTTACAAATTATACGTTATAATTGTAGAATTCAGATAACAACAATTATTTTGCAATTATACAAATTTCCACTTACGTAGCAAAATGATTGTTATATATTATAAGTCAAGTAATTGAAAAAAAGTTTGTTCATTTGTTATATAATGTATATTACACAATATACATCAGGTAGAGTTATACATATATAACTGGAACTATTCCGAGTATTACGAAGATAATAATTTTACTCAATGGTTACTCGAAGAAAATACGATCTGAATATCAGGAAAGGCATGGTTTAGAAACACGTGATAATTTAATGTGATTTCTTCATAAGAGAATGCACAGAAAATATCTGATGTTTAAGTTTGTTCTTTTTTTAATGTAATCACATATTTTTGTTTAAATTAAGCGATTGTGGTCGTAATTCTGCACGAAAAGGTATTATCAATTTATCTAGGAAATATTTTAACTTTAGTTTTTTAATATCCATTATATAAAAGAGAAAAGACAGGAGCAATATTCTTCACATTCAAATTACGTTCTTTGCAAATAAAGCATGAGATGTAATTTCTTTTTCATGGTCATGATTTTAAAAATATCATTCCACTCAAAGGAAAGTATCAGAATGTTTAGAGATTATCATTTGCAATTTTTTTCTAATATTGTACCAAATAAATAGCTATTTTCAATACTCCTCTAATTGGCCAGGTTAAAGGAGTAGATAGATGTAGCACCACTCCTGTTGGTAAGTTTTTTTTATTTGTCGGATACGACTTACTGGATAGACTTTTCCCGTTTTTATTGCATTCTTTTCCTTGTCTTAAACATAGAATTGGAGTTAATGGTGTCATGCCACGGGAAGTACAATTATAGCACGAGACTTGTGGCGATTGGAGCATCCTTCGATTAAACACGGACCTATCGTTAGGGGCAACATGTCCATACACAATGACCTTCGTCGTAATGATACAGCATTGCAGCTACTCATTCTTTGATGAGAAACTTCTTTTTAAACACCGAAAATTAACGTGAAACTTTGAAACAAACGCCTCGATCGCGTGCACTATGATGTAATATTAAATTTGGATTCCTTTCATATCCATCAATTTAATTGCTCCTCAACTTCTATCGCTTGGCTGTAACATCGTAGTTCTTGCCATTTTATACATGCGATACGTACGTACGTATATGTACATATTCGTGCAACGAATCATAAATTGTTCCTCCGTGTTTACTTCGATCAAACAACTTTCATGTAACAATACATCGAACACATCCTTTTTTAACGAATTCATCCTAGTCTTCTTGTCAAAAGAAGTAAACACTTTCTGTAAAAAAAAAGGAAAAAAAACCGTGATTATGAAATAAATAATTTAAATAAAAGATATTTATTTCTTGATAAATTTCTTTATATTTTTAATGCGAGATAAAATTGAATTACGTTTGAAATATATTTTTGTAAAATGATCGAGAAGATTGATGCAATGTTTCGATGAATTTATCAAAACTGTACGTTCTCCATTGAATAGAGTAATTTTTCCATACGTAAGAAATGTCTCAACGCGTATAGCATCATGACTGGCGCGATCGTAGAGGAAAAGGAAATAAAAGCTTGCAACATCTTTGCTCTGTCTCAACTCTATTAAATAGTTTTGTAACATTAATCTTCCATTACGCGCAAGCTTTTATTAGGAATCGAACATGCAAGAAACCTTAACAATGATCTATTGCATAGGTGCTTGATAACGTCTGATCATAAAGCTTTTGCAAGCTGCTTGATTTTTAAACGTTCATCTCGGCATTGTATTGAAATCGAAGTAAACAAATTTGAAGCGTTTGACTTATTTAACTCTGTCAATTAAACTATGCTAACATGATTTGTATCCGTCATAAAATCGTTGTTTCAGTCTTATCTTATCAGTATAAGCATTAATTTTTCTCTGCTATCAGCATTCACATATTGTAGGAATTTTTGTTTCGATATCTGAATAATCTCTGAAGTTTCTCTTTGTAACATTGTGCTACTATAGTTGAAACCAGCAATTTCTGGTTGATTTTTTAGTGTTTGTCTAATTGATACGAGAGGGAGAGAATAGACATTAATGACAATTTAATTCGAGCGCTGAGTCACGTCTTGTTCTTATGCTCTTATATATATGTATATGGCAGTACAAGAGGCCAAAAGGTCAGGCTAACGAATGAAAGTGGTTACGTGGTGAGTATATACCGGAGTATACACGAATCTAACTAGAAATAGGAGATACTAGAAATAGGAGAATTTTACCATTTCCGTATATTTGCTACGATTATATAACAATTCTACCGTGTTTCCGATTAAATTTTATTCGCTCGAATATACGAAATCTAATACACACTCGCAATATTCTTACGATGACGTGTTATTTACGTCTTTGATATTTCCAGGCAGCAACGTGACTGATCATCGCAATCTTGTACTATGACAGAAAATGTAAATAAGTACATATCGTGCAAGGAAAGCGCACATTCAGCATATGTGAAATATGAAGAGGAAGAAATAAGAAAATCTTGTATAATACATTATCTGGGATGTAAGATACAGCGTTAAATTAAAAATAGATAAATTTTCCACAGTAGATCTAGACACAATAAAGTTACAACGCCTGATGCCTGAGTTTACCGGATGATTATTTTTATATAACAGACGAGGTAAAAAAATGAAACGAACGGACATGGAAGAAAAATGATGAACGAACCGTGGAAATAACGAAATGAAAGTATAAGTATTTCTAGCCGAACTTTTTATACAATCATTTTATTAAGTGTCACAAATCTCGACATACTCTACATATAATTATTCAATATTTGTCTGCCGGAATACACTACGTTAGTTCACTGCGTTACTGGCACTTCTGAGATATTGTTTTAATCGCTAATTTTAAACGCTATTCGCCTCCATGTTACGTGGACTTTAGAAAAATACTCAATTTTTGACTCCTCATAGCAAGAGCTGAGCAAATCTACTTAAGACTAATAACTAACGCTAACAACTAAGACGAGAATCGCTTTCAAACTTAATAATAATATACTTTTTAATATTATCAACAACTAGGACATTTTCCGGAAGCAATGTATTTGGCAGTATTAGGATTAAAACGAAATCCGGAAGAAACGAAGATGATTTGCTCATCCCTGCTCCAAGAACTAGGTGTAAAAATTGAGCCATGAAAACGAGATCGTCGCTTTACTCTTTCCTTTTTTTACTTTTTCTATCAAAAATGGATTATTTTCGCGGATATATAATTATCCAATAATCTTTGTCTACTTAACTACGTAACTGGCAAGCGTCCGCAAAAATGTAATTGCAAAATATACGATTGTATCTCTAAATAAGCTAGGGTGGCCGTTCGTTAAAGCTTTCGCGTTATCGAATATTTTTTTTATGTATAAAATATGAGTATATTTACTTTTACATACTTCTAAATATCATTTGGCTTAAGAAATAATTTCGTAAACTAAATGTAAATATAAAAGATATTGGAATTTGTTTTAAATTAAATAGTTCAACATATTAATTATAACATTATACCACTCTTCTTTGGTCCATTTTATTTTCATTGAAACGGAAGCTTGGCCACCCTACTACACTAATGTAGCAACGCGATTACACTTGGTATTTTCTGTCTGTAAGTACTACTTCTTAATTACGCAATGATCGTCGTACATTTTTCTGTGACTGTCCATTATCAAACATCCCTTCCCCCCCTTTTTTTGAACTATCTAACACATGTGCGATGTATACGATACATATGGAAGCAGGTATGATCCCCTACATTTACATTTCTTCTCTAAAAACTCTTATCTAAAGTTTCCTAAAAGCTACTCAGACTTTAGTTAACATTTACTTTTCTTTAATCGTATATCTGCTTAAAAGAATAACATTATGATCGTTTGTAACGTTAGCTACAGCCTCTACGTTATTCATTATACTTAATAATGCATTTTGAATAAACTAGACTCATCTTTCGTCACATACAACCATTGACATTTGGATACTAACCGCTTACATTTACGTAATTACTCTAATTTGACACAGAATTTCGTATACAGTCTTAACGTTACTTAATGATGATGTTGTTCGTGTATTGTGCTAAAAATATGCCTCGAAACTACAAAAATTTTCCTACTTCTTTCTTTCTCGAACAATGTTTTCGTTTTTTTTTTTCTTTTTTTCGTCTTTGGTCATTTTTTAGTAATTTCGTCGTAAATATAAATATTTTATCAAATATCGTTAAACAGCTCTTTTTTATATGGACAAAATAATACGTTCCATTTTTTAGAACGTTTGTCACCATTCAAATCCATTTATGTTATTCATAAAAATAAAATAAAATCGTTCTCTTGGTGACATAACAATCGTAAAATAAATATCAAATAATTTCAACGTCCAACCCTTTGTACCTTTTGTCTCTTCAAAATATACTAAGTATACGTTGCTTAAAAATATCACATACAATATACAGAGTACCCGTTCAAGGTTTCAAAAAATATTACAAATTTCTTATTTGTATTTAAGTATTAAAAAAAATTACACTTCATGAGAGACCAAATTTTGAGCGTACTGAAAGTAGTCACGTTATTACTATTATTTTGTTTTATAACTACAATATTCAATGTGTATAATACTTAAACCCATGTATAATACTAAACCAATGTATAATACTTAAACCCATCGGACATGAATTTTCTAATATACTACTGATTTGTAAAAAATCACAGTTATCTTACATTTGCTAAATTTCTTTTGCTAGTCAATTTTTTTATACAAATTATAAGAAATACTTTTAATCCTAATTTTAAAGCTTAATACTTTATTGTGCTTATTACCGATGGGTCAGTTGAAAATTATTTATTTTAAATAATACTGTATCTTGACTGAATAATGATCAATATTATATCATTAACAATGGTCACATAAAATAAGATTTTGGTTTATATATAATTTTTTAAACATTTAAAATTATCTTTTTTTCTTTTTTTAAGAAAATGGTAGCAAGGGTGGTCTAAGTATAACTTCTATCTTTAAAGATGAAGAAGAAAATGTATACAAGTTAAATATAGATAAACCAGTAAAAAATATGAATTTCTTATTTTAACTAGACAGTTTAAAACCTATCGTTCTTATTACTTGTACTATATATGAGTCAATAAATAATAATTACTAAATTTATATCAACAACAATGGAAGTATATCAAGTTCAATAACATCAATAAGTTAAAAAATTAAGAAAAATATATATTTGTTTGTTTCTATTTTATGTAATGAAGATCTAGTTACGCCATAAGAACAAACAACTAAGTGCTTGTCAGTAACAATAAGTACCTAACACTAAGTTCAAACGATTCAATTAAAGTATATAAAACTTCCGTTGCTCCTTGCATTAGCACCATTAATATTCAAAACTAAAGCTCATGTTTTTCCATTGTAATAGCTAATACACATGGATATGATAATATCGTAAATTATTATATTTTTCTAAAACCATTCCTCGTATTGACTACCCATGGTTCATCTCATTAAATCTGCTGCTCTTTGTCTATCTCGATGTACTTCTCGAGGATGCATTCTTTTGCGATGCGAGAAACAATTTCCAGAACTCGCGAAAGCTTTCGGACAATATGGACATTGATAAGGCCTTGCACCTGTATGTTGATTTATGTGAAACTTTAAATCTTGGTTTCTTTTAAAAGTTTTATCACAAAGAGGGCACGCGTGCGGCCTCAAATCCGAGTGAGTTATACTATGAGCTCTTAAAGTAGAATTTGTTGGATAAACTCTTCCACATACATTGCATGGAAATTGTATTCCACCATGATACTCTTTGTGCCTGAATAAATTTGACTGTGTTTTAAAGCTGAAATAGGATAAGCATTTTATTAATAGTTGCTTTATTGGATGCCCAATTAAATTTAACTCACATTTTCATATACTCACATTCTACCACATATGTCACAACCATATTTTCCTTTAGGCCGATGAGTTTCCAAATGTACTTTTAGATTTCCTTTAGTAGAAATTTTTTTGCTACAAATTGGACAAATAAAATTGCCAGATGAATTGTTATCAGTATTCATGTGAAGTATACCATTAGTAGAATAAACTTGTTGGGATCTTAAAATAGGCTTCCCATCAAGTCGTTTATCTTTAGGCAAATGAGACCATAAATGATTCTGCAGACCAATTTGAGATATAAAAGATCGAGCACATATTGTACATTCATGAGGTTTGTTTGACACATTAGAAATAGATTCTTCAACATCTTCTTGAGACTTATCATTACTCTCTTGTTTCTTTTCCTTTTCTATTTCGTCAGTTCTATAGAAAATAAATGCAATCACAAATATTAAAAAAAAAAAGAAATACTATACTATACTTATAACTATATTAATATAAATATTCTTACTTATTTGTTAATGGTAATGGTTCTGGGGAATTTATTCTCGTTATTATTTCTTCTGTATCAGATACTTCTGAAGTTTCTGATGCTGAATTCTCCATACCATACTGTAAAAATAACATTGGATCTACTTTAACTTCCATTTCTTCCATACTTGGAGTATGACATTTATCTTCTTGTGATATTAATTCTGATGGTCCCAGTGGTTCACCTTCAGCTAAAATTTCTATTGCCCCCTGAAAGATATTGAACATTAAATTAATATATATATAAAATAATTTAAGCATAAACGAATGATTTTAATATACTTTTGTTAATATTGTATGTAATAATCCCCGATCTTCTATCCTCCTTGTATTTTGCATATCTTTGACACTTTCTCTTTCTATATCCTGTGTATTTGTATCACCACTATTATTATATAATTGTGATTTTAACTTTTCCTGTGTTCTATATGCCATCATAGCAAAGCGATGAATGCTTTCTAATCTTTTAATGCATGTAACACATACCATTTTTGATAATTTATCTTCAGAAGACACCTGAAACATAATATAATTACAATTTAATAATTACTTAATATAACATAAGAATAAAATATAGAAAAAATGATTAAAAATTAATGAAAGTATTAAAAATTATTGAAATAATGACAAAAATCCACATTTAATATTTTTAATTATTTATTATCAAAAAAATAAAAAAAAAGAATCAAAAATGGAAAAATATTTTTGATAAAATATTAATTTTAAAAAATTTATAAAATTAATATATTTTATTTGTTTCAAACGTAATAAAATTTTTTGCCATATAATTTTTCTGAATAAAAAATAACCTTAATTTTATTTTAATAATTAATATTATTTATTTTTGTTATAAAAATGTTTTTTTGGTATTGACATTTTATTTTATATTTTATAGAGAAATATTTTTTTACGGAAAATCTGCGAATTATTTATGAATTAAAATATTTCTGTATTATCATACAAATAGAATTATATTTATGGATGCGCCAGTTATATAGTGCATATAGCATACTTATTGTAATCAATAAAATGCTAATTTTTAACACTTCTGTGTTCCCATCAAAATGGATTCTCCCATTTTCCTAATTATAGACATTCGATTATTCTGAATTAAATGTATACGTATCAGAATTAATTATGTTAATTTTTACATCAATTTACATAAATATACGTAAAATATATTAGTTTTGCTTGAAATCTGTTCTGAAAATCCGATTTTTTGTTAATTATTCTAATTAATAAATTACAATTAATAAATAATTTTTATGTGAGCTAATTAATTTACATGCATTGTTTTTTTTAATATCCTATCTGTCCAAAAACATATATTTCGAATTTGCATCGGCGCGTGACATTTTAACAAAATTTCAAAGTTCCTTAGCAATCCAAATTTCTCCCGATAAATGTACATGTGTGTCTGTTTGTATGTATAGAAAACGGGGTACAAGAAGGGGTTGAGCGCGAAACATCCAGCAACGGGGTACCAAGTGGAGTTTTCGAAAAAAAATCTGCACACACGTTAGTTATGCACACGAAACTGCGTATACGTGCATGTGTATGCATATACATGTAAACGCGCATACACGACGATCGCGCTAATTCACACGGAGTGAAGAAAGACTTACCAAGATGTAGAGATATTTTCGTATTTTGGTCTGCAGGTAGTGCCGTCTACCATCCTCAGCGAAAATGTGAACCCCGTCGTTTCTTGGTATGTCACTAGCACAAATCCGACAGTGGATCTCGTCCTCCCGATCGCGCTCGAAATCGCGACCCGCCGTACCCATTTCAAAAAGAAAGAAAAAAAAGGAAATATGACGATATATCACCACGCTAAGGAAATGTTTTTTTTTTCTTTCCTCACTATTTATATGTACAAGCACGATTTAAAAATGATTTATGTTAAATGATTCACGCGGCCCCGTTTCACAATGTTGAATTCATTGCTTATTGCTTATTTTCCCTCCCTTTCGTTATCTTAGCACCTTGATGGAAAAACGTCGGAAACGTTCGATATAAAACTTTCAGCAATGCATCTTTACGACGTGCCAGCGTGTCTGAGAGGGTTGATTATTCTAACGATTTTTTTTACTTATGAGTCTCCCGGATTGGGTGAGATTACTCCAGCACAACGTTGACGCTTTAAAAACGACGTCGGCGCCGGGCGTCGGCGTCTCTCCCGAAACGAGTGCTCAATACAAAATATATAATAGCATTCGTCGATTTGAAAAACATATGTATATAACCAATTGTTTTATTTATGGATTCCGGTCGTATTAAACTATATTTACTATTGGGATATTACGATGCATTTTACCGTCATTTGATCGTTATTTACGCGAGAATTAAAAATATGACGCGAGATATGTGGATTTGTATTTCTAAAATGTTACCCTTTGCTAGAAATAAAGAATAAAATGTATCAGCGCGGTACTCTTAATTGGTCCGCCATCTTCTTTTACTCATTCGTTTACATTTTTTATTTTCTCCGCGAACGTTCTCTCAGAGTTGTTTTATACAGTGCAGTTTTATCGGGTCGTGACTTCATCACACTGGCAATGGATCTCGATCGATACATTTCTTGAAAGTCGCGCCGCATCGACAAATTTAATGACAATTTTTCCGAACTTTCCCGCCAATTTTCCGATTGTGTATTACTACGCCCTGAGATAGGAGGGGTTGACTGTAGATGTTTTTGTCGCGACGAAAAATAGTTCCAGGTACTTGCGAACGAGCAGCCTCCCCCTTGATATGCTACGTCCCCATTTAAAAAAATCAATACTTAATAATTAGCAATTAATACACTTGCTAAGTATATACGACTGCTATCTCGTTTTCCACAGTTTTTAATGTACGTATATATTTGCTTGTTATTTAACGCTTAATTTTTCATATATTACTAATATTTAGATTATACGAGTGACTACAAATTTTTGCAAAATATTATAACATTCTTTCTAGTTATGTTTCATGACGAAACATTATTTTAAATTCACTTAAAAAAACGTGAACGCTTAATTTCAGGAAGATTATTAATAAATTAATAAATTAATAAAAAATTTCGATAATATAAGAGTAAATTTTACTTCATACAAAAGATACGAGTAACTAATTAACTAATTAATTAATTCATAATTTTTATTAAATAAGAAGTACAATTAAAGCAAACTAAATATAAATTTTATGCAAAAACGTAAACGGATCTATTTCATACACATATTGCTATGATTGTTTAGTTATATCTTTGAATATAATTTGTACAACATACATGATCTGTACAATAGTATCAATCATTATCATTTAGTACATGTAGTAATTTATTAATATATTAAATATATGTATATTAAATAAGTACCAACTGTAAATAAAAATCACAATATTGATCAATTTATAAATATTTGTGGTTTATTCTTGTCTTTTTTTCAAAACATCTTTGTAGAATGTTATAAAATTAACATTTTGCCTTATTTTGAATTGGCAAGAATAATTTAAATTCTGCTGGCAATTCATCTTCAGAGTATAGTCTATCAGAAAAGTATACTCTTCGTATTCTACAGTTTGCATGAATTTGTACCCTTAATGTTTCCACGTAATTTGTTCCATATGCACGTCTAGTAAAATCAGCTAAATTAAACTGAATCTGATTCCATCCATCGTCCAGCCTCATAGGCATTGTACAGATAAAAGGTTTTACTCTAGTTGTAGATTGATAATTACTAGCACGAAATCTACGGCGTACATTCTTGTCATCAATAACCTAAAGTCAAACATTTGGTCAAATATATGATCATTTGGTACTGCATTTTGAACAAGAACAGTGTATAAAATATTTTCTTACCTGGACTTCAAACGTAAAATATTTTTTTAAATTCTTAATTATCATCACTAGAAATGGCAATTTTATACCCAAAGTTTTTCTGGGATCTGCTGGACATGTTATATATGTAGTACTGACATTGCTACCCAATATTTCCAATACTAAACTTTGTATATCATTGTCTGTAATTCGTTTTATGTGTCCATTTCTTACTTTTTTATCCCAAATTTGTAATGGTTTGCTACCAATACTATATAATATCGATAAAAATCCACTTTGAAAGGTATTTTTAAACATGTTCAATTGCTTGTTTTTTCTTTGTTAATTTTAAAAGAAATTCTTTCCGTTATGTTCCCTGTTAGAAAACATGCGTCTGGAGATTTCAAAGAGTTTAATGCTTCGTTTTTATAAGTAACTTAACCTTTCATTTTATGACGTGAGATTCACTAAAAAGTTACATGTTTTAAATGGTTTTATTTTTGAAATAGTAATTCCCGCATAACACTTAACATCATTCAGTCAACAAAAGCGTTTTTAGTTTAAATCGACATCTTCTTTGTGAAATTTTATTTGCTAAATAACTTTAGCGGCAAATATAACCTATAATATTTGTGTTTGATCAATGTTGCCGTTAGATTTACAGCGACATCAGAAATTGATCGATTATCTCGAATTTATCGATTTCACTCGTTCAATATCGATCATTTAAATTTAAAATATAAACGACTTGTCACGCATTTATTCATTAAAATTAAATTTGCATAGAACAAAAATATAAAGCATTTTAACGTTTTTACAATCGTTTATTGATGTCAAATACAAACCGATAATGTTGAAATAAGCAATAGATATCTACGTATTAAACAATCATTTTTTTAAAAGGGAGTCAACGATTTTTCGCCATAAAAAATTTCATCAGTGTAAAATCTTTACTGTCATAATCTATTTCTTAACTTCTTTTCACTTCTTCTAACTTCGTTTTTTTTTTTTTTTTTTTTTTTTTGATCGATATTACTGAAAGTTACATGTTACAACTGTACTCTCTTAAGGAATGAATAAGAAAAACAAAGTAATTGATTTATTTTAAGCGCAACTTTCATTTTCTATACCACAACATTAAAAACAATAAATCGCACATCATGATCTCAGTTTCCTATCGTCAGAAGAGCATGTTCTAATTATTCTTTTAACATAAACATGTACAGCATTATTAGACTAAATTAATAGGCGATTGAAGATTTTTTTTCAACAGAAATTTTTGGGTGAATCATTCGCATTTCCAACTACTTCCACTGAAATTAATACTTTAACTATCGATACGTGATTTAAATACACTTAATGTTTCAATTATTCGAAACGAAAACAATAAATAACTTCAATTGTTGAAAATATTAAAAATAAAGGGAAATTTTTGTGCATTTATTCTTCAATAGATTGAAACACAAAGCGAATACGTATGTTACTACGGTATAAATAATTTACAGTTTAATAATAGTCAGGTTGTAAACTTCCGTGCCGATAGTATAATTGTCCAATAGTTATAGATCTAAAAGAAAACCGTTACTTGTAAAATAAAAGTATTTAGAATATGACCTTTTATTCTAATACATCCGCGTTATCTCTCGGAATCACATTTATCTTTGTATTACGTAGAGATACTTCCACTTCATACATCTTAGTATTAATACTTTATTCACTTATTGTTACGACTAACTATTGTATTACAGTTTACGCGGATAAAATAGGTCCTGCAATAGGGGTACACTTTCGTAGGATTCATGTTTCTCTTTCTTTTTCATTCTTTCTCTCTTTTTTTTTTTACTGAAAAAAAACTATGCGAAAGAGGTTTATCACGACTCTTTTCCCTTGTCTCTTTTATTTAAAACATTGAATCCCACGTGAAGAAGGAAGGCTCACCTATGAAGCGATATCTCAGAAAAAGGAACATTTATTAACTCGTCCTCGAGTGACCTATAAATTATTCAGAAAATTTCGCGTTATGAAAGGTTATCTGAAAGAAAAAAATATTGTAAATAATAAGTATTCCTTCTTATCCTCCTATACGTGATACGAAGTGTATTACGTATTGTGAAAAAGTAATCAGTACGTTACTAAAATTTCACAATCATTTGTGTATGTTTTTTTTACTTTTTCTTTTTTTTTTTTCTTTTTCCAGGGTTCGTAATATTTAAGAAACCTGTAAAATGATGAGAATAATGAATATAAGATAAGTCTTCAGAAGAAGAAACATAGTATCTTATATAGATAGAACGAAGTCTATTTTTCGACGTTATCTTCATTCATTATTGGATATTCTTTATATCATCACCAACTTAGTATCGTTATACACTTCTGGCAATAAGACAAAATTCGGCGACGTTGTTTCTCAAAGTATAGTCTCATACGGGTTCTTGATAAATTTAAATCAAACACATTTCAATAATAATTACGACTCAACGAGGCAAATTTTGAATTATTACCATCTTATCTATAATTTCCAGTACATCCAGATCATCTTTTACTTTAGATAACGGATGTATGAAAATTCGAATGTCCTTTACTTCTCAGTATCTTGTAAAACACGAATGTAACCCCAGAGTGCTTCTAGGCCCCATAGAAAAGCAAATTGGGGCAATAATATGAATATATCACATTACCTTTCTTCAATTTTACAAATTTGAAAACGGAAACTCGTAGAACAACTGAGTACGTTTAAAGAGTCCCCAACCAATCGCCAAATCTTTATCATTTTTTTATCTGTTTGTGTTCAATTTTGTAAATCATATTAATTTAATAAAGCATTCTTAATAATAACTTATTTCTCAGTTGGAGACACTTAATACATATAAGTCCTCAAGATTTCTTGTCGAATCTCGTTTTGAAAAATGAGCTTGCTTCGTATTGGTTGTTATATACAATTTCAAAATTAACCATTATTAAGAAAAATTCCGCTTTGCTCAACAAAACGGTGAAAAATTTTTCTACAAAATAAGATGACCTTATTGAAGTCGTTTTTCGATCTAAGTATAAATACAAATGAAAATTCATGAAATTGTTTCACTGGTTTATATGTGTAGTAGGTAATAAGACATAACAGATATTTTATTCGTAAGAATGAGAAAGCCAAGGATTAAATAAAGAAATTAGGAGATGGCCGCATTTCATCTCAGATTTTAATATTTTTCGCTTAACGTTTCTACAATGCTTTCATGATCATAAACCATGACTCTGGAAAATGACCATTTCATTTGTCATATTTAAACAATTTATGTTTTTTGATTGTGATCCTATCAATGAAATTATCATAATAAATATAATAGAATTAATAACCACTGTTAAGATCACAATCTTGATCAAGCACCAATAACACCTCTTTATTATATGTTTAAGCGTACAAAACATGATTTAAATAATAATATATACTCATTTACGTAACTATGCAAGCCCTACGTTTTGTACCATACTTATAATCGTCGCAGAAAGGCTGCTGCAAACGATCAGTTTCCATTAACTCATTAACGCCCGCTATATTCAAAGAAATACACCCGATATTATTTGCCAATGAAATTTCCAAATATCGCATTTTAAATTGTTTCTCCATTTATTATTTTGTCTTTGTAATGTATAACATCCAAAAACTAATCATTTTAAATGAATATCAAATCTTTGCAGATAAGTATGTTGTACTTTTAACCGAATATTATAATCGCATAACTTTGCTTTCAATAACAATATCATCACTTTTTGGAAGATATATAAGTAAAACATAACAAGTAAAATAACATACCAAATTTTTAAATGCACGTCTTTCATATAAGATTTTTTCAATAAAATTTCAATATAATTATTATAATCAATATAATAAAATTTTAATATAATAATTTAAGATTTCAAGTGGGCGTTAATAAGTTAAAGAAGAAAAGAAAAGAAAAAAAAAGGGGGATGTTATTTATATATTGGTGCTTGAGCAATTTTTTGATGCGATTAAGGCACTGCAAAAGATTGATCCTTCATAAAAAGCTACTGATCTTCAAAATCTGCGATCTTCGAAATCTGCATTAAGTTAAAGAAGCAATGGCGTTATGTATGAAGATCAAGAGTCATCGGTGATTCAATATCGAAGTTACCGTGCAATAAGGCCCAGAGAGATAGATCAAGAAGACTCATTTTCCCTCCAATTAGTTCATTCAATAACTGTAATATATGTAAATATATTAATAAAAATAGAACACATGATTAATACTATATAAAAAATAATTTAAAGAGAATACATAAAAACAACATACATATTAATAAAAATAAAAACTTGCATTCCTGATACACAATAAAAATAGTAGAAACACATATGAATAGAATGAAACAAAACAATGTTTGTCTATCTAATAAAGAGAATTCAATCATTTTAAAAAGTTCATCACGGTATTCAAAAAGATTTAAGGTTTAATATTAATATTTGCTATTAATACTAAACCTACAATGAAATCACTTGCTTTGTAAAATTTGTTTTCGGATATATTGTTCTCATCAATGACTTTCTGAAATGTCCTCGAGTTAATTTTCCTTTGCAATGCCTTAAAAGGGCAATGTAAATTAAACTTATATGTAAGTCTTAAATACTATATAATTACTTATCAATAGTTCCATCCATCATATTATTTTTTACTTGAATACTAATATGTATTCCATCCCCAGACGCACCTTTATCTTTTTTTGTCTGCGAGTTGGATGTATTATCAAGACCCAGCTTACTTAAAGTACATAGAGCTTTCAATGCTGCTTGATTACGGCTCGCAGTTCTTGTTGGCCCATTGCCATGACAAACTTGTGGTGGATCTGTACTTAATGTTACAAGTGATAAATATTCTTTGTTTACTGCTCCCTAAAAACAAAATTAATTATTAATCCATTAATTCATATTATATACAATTATATATATTATTTATTAATGTACAATTATAATTATAAAAAAATAATTATATATACCTTTGGAAAATCATTAAATTCCACGCTGAAGTTAAATAACTGAGACAAATATTTTAATTGATCTTTGGGAGAAACAGTGGGTGGATTTTGTTGCTGTTGTCCTCGTAGTTCTTCAGCAACAATTTGTACGCTAGGTCCGCTGCCTAATTTGGATTCTTGACCTCCATCCACTAATAAAAGTCCAGGTACTAACTGACGTCCAATAGTTCCTGATTACAGTTAGAAAATTTTCAAAATATACAGAATAAATAATGTGACATTTCAATTTTGCCATTCATAATTTATACATAATAAATACATTATGTATGTACTGTCTCACCTCCTACTGGTGGATGAGGTTGAGTTTCATTAATTTGCTCATCTTCTAAGAAAGTGACTTTTCTAGGTTTTTGTTGTTCGGTATTTTCACTTTCTCCTGTTTTAATCGATGGCTTCGTCGGTTGTGGTTGAGGCTTACTGTAACCTAACTGTGCTAAAAGAGCTTCTGCAGCAGCTCTCTTAGCTAACTTTTTATTGGGACCTATTCCTTGAGCAGAATGTTGTCCCATAGTAACTTCCATAACGAATTCTTTTCGCCTCGGAGCACCCTTTTCTTCAATCAGATTGTAGACAGGTTCCTTTTCTCGTTTAGCTTGTTGTATTTGATCCAATCGTGAAACCGGATTAACTTCCTCTGCAGCGTCAGACTCAGAACGTGGTTCTTGATAAACTTTTATAAGATTTCGAGACTTCTTCTTCGTTGCCGGTGGTTTGCGCTTCACACGTACTAGGCGATTTTGAATAGTTTCAGGCAACGGAGGTAGACGATTGAGTTCTTCTAACATAAACTCCGCTGCGTGTTTCTTTGATATCTACACATTAAATCATACAAGATGTTTTTTATTTTATTATAAAAGAAATTTATATAAAGTGTATATAGGTTTAGGTATGTTAGGTTTAAATACAAAAAACTTACTTTCTTTGAAGGTCCTTCTCCCAATGTAAATTTATCTCCGACAGTACATTTTGTTCTGAATGTCCGAATATGAGGCTTACCAATTTCTGATATAACTTCAAAACTAACAGGTAAGCCACGTTTTAATGCTTTTTCGTGAACTAATGACACAGGGCTCTTCAACTCTGCAATCGGATCTTTAACTTCACCTAATGTACCATTTTCGCCACTGTTACAAGTATTTGTTACTTCTTCCGGTAATGGCAATTGGCGCAATTGTTCTAGAGCTTTACTTGCTGCATCATGTCGTGCTGCTTGACCTGTCAGACCCCTACCAATAAATTCACGTTCTCCTACCTATAAATTAATACGTATATCAAAAGTACAATTACATTGAAATATTTATTATTTTCTTACCTTCAAAGATACAAGATATAATTGAGGTTCCGCATGGAAACCACGATTATATGTAGGGAAACGTGGATTAAATATTCGAGGAAAGTGTCCTAAACTATTTGTAACATATTGTTGTAATCCTGCTGGTGGAGCTTGTCTGAAAGTATAGACAGTAGCTTCTCCTCTTTTCATAGCCAAAGCATTTAATTCGACAGTTGGTGGCAAATTTCCTATAATGAACAGATTAGTTTAAGATTTCATAATATTTATATTCTTATAATTGCTACACATATAGTATATATATATTTACCTGGGCCACTGAATTTTCCTGGATGTCCAACTCTCATTGTCTTTGTCGGTTTTGGTGGGGGTCGTTGATACCAGGTCTTTGTTAACGCTTCAGTAGCAGCACTATGTTGAGCCTTTTTAATGCTAGGACCTTCAGCAACATATTCTTCTTCTCCCAATCTTAGCGTTACGGTAAATCGTTTCTTGTGCGCTGGTCCTTGTTCATTAGTCAACCTATATTGATGCTGAATCTTATTAAAACGTGCTAACTCATTCAACAAGCACATTGGTGTTTTTTCTTTCATGTTTGCCAAAGCTGAATCAGTCACATTAACGTGATTTTGAGGTGGACTCTGATCTCTGGACTCTCCACTGTTTGTTTCATTTGTAACTGGTTTATTTGATTCTATGCTTTGCGGTTGTTGAATGTGTTGCTGTGGAAGTGGGTGATTTCGTTGATTATTTTGCGGTTGTGGATACTGTGGTGGTATATTTGGATTTTGTAGAGTCACAGAAACAGTGTTTGCTTGATCCTTTAGACTGACGCTAACCATGGTACCTAAGAAAAATGACCCAAGTTAGCTTTCTAATATTGAAAATAATTCATTAATAAATTGAACTTTATTTAGTGTACCATTTGTATTGTGTGCATTCATGCCCATCAACATTGGCTGCCTTGGATTTCCATGTGGTGGTCCAGGGTGTTGCATGTGATGAATATGTTGTTGATGGGGGGGCATGGACAGTATTTGTTGATGAGGATTCCGATGCGGTAACGGATGCTGAGGCTGATGTAAAGGGGCCATATTTGCCTGCTGCATAGGCCGCATCGGACCACCCATTCTGATGGGATAAACATAAAAATTTAAATGTTATAAAAATTTAAATTCCGTGTTTTAAAGAATTTTACATTTATAACACTAACAAGAATTGTTACAAACCTGTTATGATCTCGAAGTTGGTTTTGCATTGTATGATGTTGGTGACGTAACATCATGTACAAAAATTATGCACACGCAACCTAAAATAAACAAAAATATTGAATAAAAAATGTCCTACAAAATTTACTTGAGTCAAAGGCGTTTAGATACGTCTTTTATTCCGAGATGAAAAAACTTGCCATGAAATTTCTTCTGTACGTACATGTTCTGATATAAAGAATAAGTATTAATTTGTTAATATAAGTATTACATACAAACGAGACATATAATTTAAACAACAAAGGCGTATAAAATTTTTCACAAGGTAGATTTCTATTACCTGAAGTAAATTAATACATCGTAAAATATTACACGTTGCGATATTAAAAATAATGAGATTAGAAGTAGCAGGTATTTGACAGTACTCGCAAATGTAAATCGTATTATCCATATTATAAGTTGAACCCAATGAAATTCGATCGTAATTGATACACGTAACAATGTGAATGAGAGATTTTTGTTCTAATGAACTAGTCAATAGACAATGGGCTTGGCCCGGCTATTTGGCAGCAGAACTATGCGGTTGAATTTTCTTACCGAAGTTTGTTCTATTTCACGAAAATTTTCAGATTATTCAACAGCGAAATTTCCGGCGAAACAGATCTGCCACTTAAGGGAACACTGCCAGGCCCTTCACGCGGCTATTGGCAAACAGTAAAGAAAAATCGTCTGTAGACTAAAATGCGGCCATTTTGATGTGAGCCTCTCGGCCACCGTCTCTCATCCCTTCCAAAGGATATCCTGCTTGCCGATTTTTTTAAGTCTCCAATATCGACTTTGATTATCGATACATCTCGTTTCTTCAAATCGCACGTTAGTAATAATTTTCCTACACCAGTAACAAAAATATTTCGTCGATTGTAGCAGCGAATAAATATCTTGTTTTAAAATACTAATATAATTACAGATACTATTAAAATATGCTGCAACATTGTATCATAAATTCAAATTTTGTAACAAACGAAATGACAGATATAGGTAATCAAAATTTCTTTCAATATTATTGATTCAAATTTAACATTATTATTAATAGTTAGAACAAAAGATATATAAGGTTTGATAATAAAGTCGGTTTCATACGTCAGCAAATTTCATGGGGGAACAAATGCAATAAATATTAGTAACATAAAAGTTTTATATACAATATTCTGTTGTAAACATAACCGAAATAACAATAAATGATTGTTAATTTTTATCGCGTTAAGATACTTTAATATCGATATTAGTTTATTGAATGAGGTTTAATAATGTGAATATACTCGTAATGTAAACTCCTGCTGCAATCAATTTTTAGTCTTAAATAATGTTAAAAGAACTTGTGTAATCAACGTATAAAATATAAAATTGTACGGATTATTTAATCAAAACAATGTTGAATTGATATAAAATTTGTCGAATTGTCAAAATTTTTATTATATTTTTAGACAATTTATTTCATTCACATTTTTTGATCGCACGAAAGAATGAAATGCAAAGTAAATTTGAAATAATATTAATATCAAGTCTCTGACAAACCTAACCTATTAATCGTTTTCTAACTATGTATTCAAATACTCGATCATGAATTTGATGCGTAAATAAATAACTTTTGTAATCAAGTTAAATTAGAACATTAGATAAAAATAATACACCACCTAAAATGTTTCAATTATCCTTTGATTTATTTTTTAATCTTATTTGCAATATTTCTCTTTTTAAATATAAACGTAAAAATGGAACAATCATCAAGTTCTTTTGATATTAACCATTAATATATGCTTATTTACAGTGATATATGTACAATAACGCACATATGAAATGTATTAGATTACAAAGATAATCAACTGAATATATTTTCAACAATGCAATAAAAACACATGTGTAATATAGACATGATAAATTACAATTTGGATTAAACTTAGAAATAATTTGAAAATACTTTACTGAAAACAGAAAATCATCTTAATTTAATGGATTGTAGGGCATAAAAAATTATAAACACTAATATTTTTCTAGTCTTTTCCTTCAAAGTATATAATTTAGTCTTTTTTAATGTGCAAAAGTATTAAATTTATAATCTTTCTTTTTTAAAATGATTCTTACATATTTCAATTATAAAATTCATTTTCATGAAAAAAATTACAAACAAACACTTCTTTATAAACTTACAAGATGCATTATCTTAATCAAAATAGCACACAATATTTTTCTACACATCTGACTTGTTTTTTTTATAATCATCTTCAATTAATCTGTTTGAATAAACATTGATGCAATAAAAAATTACAATTTCTATAACAAAAATTTTATAATTGCATTACTTATTCCGTCATAGTTTTTCTTATCACCTAATAATTCATTATAGAATCGCACTTTGTGTTATATTCATTTAACTTTCTTATTAATTTCTCTTTGGAGCCAATAAGCGTCTAGCATCATTGTCTTCAAGACTCAGCTAAGCTCCATTATTATAAAATAATTTATTAAACATTTAACGGTTTCAATTAATAAATACTATTTGATATACAATTTCACTACTAGATTTACAAAGAGCAGAATATAGATATTTAGTGTCCCTGTAAAAAAGTTCAGGATGATTATCTTATCTAAGAAATGTATATTTAAATATGAAAGGGCGATAGTTTTACTCTTCATACAAAAATGCATTCAGACAAAATTAAAAAACAAACCCTTTTATATTTAAATTTAGTTAATGATATAGATGATATGTTGTAATTTATTAGCATGCCCCATAAAATTTTCTCTTATTTTTATGTAAATAATAATAATAATAAATGAAAAGTAGATGAGATTGCCTTAGTTCTAATCTAGATATAATATTCATGATTTCATTAATTGATCAATAGGTAAGATAATCTGCCTGATCATTTAATCTAGGACAATCTACTTAATATTTGGTCAAATCACTATTACTCCTTATAAATAGCAACAAGTGAATTTGACATTATTAATTATTTATATAAATCATTGCTATTATTGTATATCTTTTCAATCCACTATTATTGTATATCTTTTCAATCTTAGTGTGAAATAACGACTAAAGTAATAACAATGAAATTTATTTCAAATATAGCTGGCTCTGATTATTTCTTACAATCAGTTCAATACTTTGTTACTCCTTAATAAGAATTGCATTTGAAACAAAATCATTGAAGTGGATTAAAAATAAATACAATCTTTTTTATACTAATTCTCAATAGCATTAGGCACTGTCAACCTTTCATTGGAAATGTTCTAATAAATTTCATTTTTAAGAAAGTTAGAAAAATCAGTTTACTAAAAAAAGAAAAAGAAAGATTCGTCATGATCAAACAAGTTCTATTTTTAATGTATTTTAATTTAGTAAAATACATGATAAAATAATATTACTTATTAAATTTAAATTTTTACAATCATTTTTTAAACGGAAGATATGTATTAAATTTCTAAAGTTGCATATTAACAGTTTTTCCATTTTATAGAAATTAAATCTAAATTTACTTTCATATTGTTAACAATATACACAACTAAATTTACAAACTATATGTTAATAAACTTGAATCTGCATTCAATATATATTAAATCACAATATCATTCGCGCTAAAATTTTTATATATAAAAAAAAAGAAATAAAGAAAATATAGTCAAAGAAAACATTTAGTCATTTATATTTCAATTTATTAAGAATCTTTAGTCGTACAGCTGGTAGAATTGTGTTATTCGATCGATGTTGTACTTTATCAGGACATTATATTTACATTAATTTATTCGAAAAATAGGATAATTTAAAAATTAAGTTATAATTTTTAATTATTATTTAAAATATTGAGAGTATCCCAAATTCCTGCATTCGAGACTTAAAATTTATACAAATTGTATTTCCAAAGAAAAAAAGATAATATAATAAAATACTATAAATTGCATACAGTAATTTTACTTTAATATTAGATCCAAAAATTAAAAATTACAAATTTTTAAATGTTGAATAATATTGTATAAAGAGACTTTATTGTCACAACACAAATTTTTTTAACTTTCACATAGAACAAAATATATTTCTACCAACTGTACAATAACTAAATAAAGAACAAGAAAAAAAGGAATATAGAAACTATATCTCCTTGGTTGACGTACAGAATGCTATTTTGTTTCATTAGGTTTAACAATTATTATCACTTCACGCGCCTTGGCAATACATCCTTAAACGCTAACACGCTTATCGCTTTATAGATGTACGACTTGCTTTTATTGGGATACTTTGTATCCCAATATACTTTCTGCATCTCATTCATTGAATTCTTATTTTTGTTATCGAAATAATGCCCCGATTATGCAATGAATTCTTAACTTATTTTTGTGGCACCATTATGATTCACCTTATGATTTACAGTCCAGTTATCTTCTTGTACAGTTTTTAAATATTCTTCTAGTAATGATGCCAAATTACGTCTTTTGAATCGTAATGATTCTTTCACAATATCTCGTAAAAATGCAAGTCGTATATCTAGAGTTCCTTGAATTTGGTGTAAATGTGAAAATAGTGTTGCATAATCTGAAACAAGATTACAATTATTGATAGAAATCGCCTTATAAATTCGCTTCTTCATAGGTTATAGATGCATATAAAGAAATAACAGAAATATCCATTTCAACTTACTTGTACCTCTTCTTCGCACTTCCTTATATACAAGTTCTCGAACGGACAAGTTATGTTTTCTAATATCCTCCAATTCTTTTTTCGTTAAGGTTTTGTCTTTTTCTACTTTAGATTCACGTTTTTCTTCGACATGATTAGACAATCGTTCATCAACCGAATTTTCAACTTTCACACTATTTTCAACACAATCATTAGGAGGTAGATTGTTACACTCATTCTTAATATTTTCTGTTTTCTCAGTTTTTCTTTCTTCATTCTTAGGTGTATCAATATTATTAACTATCGGTGTTAAAGTTGGTGGAGCATCCATGTGATTGTTAGTATGTTCCACTGGAATTGGTTCAAAAACTGGTATCGTTGGCATTTCTGCAAGGCCATTTACTAATTTCTCTGGCGAAGTGATACACGGTGTATTTGATATACTAGGTGTTGTTATGTTTGATGAAACTTGATTCGAGTCGGCAGTCGGAGTCACTTGATTTTTCGTATCATCAACCCATGGTACCGGCGAACTCGGTGGAGTATTCGTAGGTGTATACGACGGCCTTCGTACGACTACATCTTTAGGAATTGGACCTGGTTTTCGTTTATTTGGCGGTGGTTTCGAAGCAAGCGATCCTCCTCCATCCGACGCAGGCAAAGTACGTTTAAGACCTTTAGAAGTTGAAGATGTTGCACCAACCATATCAATATCCGCTTCATCGACCATCATTCTTTTATCTATCTTGAATGGATTACCTGGAACATAATCACGAAAAATTAAATACTCTTTCAAAATAATTAGATTAATCTTAAAACAGATTTTAAATAATCACCAAACATATGTTGTCTAACTGGAGCACTTTCTATTTCTCTCAATGGTGGCGTCATACGTTTTAAATATTCTTGATAATTTCCCATTTGTGCCAAGGGCATTGAGTGAACATAATCATCATCAAGTAATTTTGTATGCAACAATCCAGGTTGTAGAAAATTGGCACGCATTCTAACAACTTGATCTAACAAGGATTTCCGTGGAACATCGAATGCGTTCCTATAACTATGCGCACCACGTTGTTGATTTCTAACTAATCCGACTACAAAACCACCGAATTCATTTAATTGATCCCGTAATCCAGTAAATTTATCTTGTAGTAATGGATGTGATACCTGTTAGATTAGAAAACAAGATTAATTGTGTAAGAAATTTATGTAGATTTAAGAATAGAATTTATATAGATAATAAGTATTTACCAAATCTTTCTTTAAAGGAGTTCTAGGAACAACCCTTACACCTTCTGTTACTGTTGTACTACCATTTACTAAATTTTTTGTCATATTGGCAGTAGCAAGTTGTTTGGAAAGAACTTCATTACATAGTCTGTCAAATTCGATTTTAGCTTGATTTTTTAATCGTTTTAAATAATTTAAGACACTATAGGATAACGAATTATCCATATTATCAGGTATTAATGTTTGTGCTAATGGTGCAGGTGCACCCATTCGTGTTAAAGCTCTTCTAAGAGACTGTAATCCAAAATATAACGTTATTCAAATTTATTAATGAATTGTAACGAATGAACAGTATTTTGATAACCAATTAAAAACTTACCGCTGCATAATAAGTCGGCATTGTTCTCATGTAATTTTGAAATTGCGTTCGCCATTCATTTGTTGGTTTTAATCTGTGCACTTTGAATAATTCTTCCAACAAAGGCAAAAGTACTGGGTAGTTATAAGGCATAACAAATAGATTTACACAAGTTAAATTAGTACTTGCTTTTAAATATCCAAATGGATGACCCACGTCACTTGATTTGTAAGAATTTGCCACAAAAACTTGCCAACAAATGGTCGGTTGTTTTCTGGCTAATATGTATTGCGTTAATGGACTTGGTTCTAATTCATATTTATCAAATGGAAGATTTTCTATCACCATAGGCTCTTGACTGGTGCACGTAAATTTTACGTTCGGATGTGCCGATCTGGGTGGCAAAGAACTAGCACTTAAATCAGGCCAGAAACTTTCAGGAATCGGCCAGAATCCAACTGCGAAACCTTTTTGAGCAGATCTTGGGACGTAAATCAGTCTTCTACAAGAATGCCATGCTGTATTTCCTGGTACCGTTGGATTAGGAAGATACGTCCGCGCCCCATTCGTTGTATTATTTTCATCCTCATTTTCATCATCATCTGCGTGTTGTGTTTCGTTATTTAAAGGTGGAGGATCTGGTCCAATTTTTTCAAAATTTATTACTACACCAGACTGAACCTTTTGCACCAAGGAATCTATACATTGCATCATCATTCTAAAAGATGTTATACAATATGAACGACCTACAATGAGTAATATATTTTTTATGTCAGTATTTCTTATGAACAAGAATGAAATAAATTACGTTATAAAAATATTTTTTATACCTCCAGTAACTTCACACATGGCATCTATAGGAGATGCATCACTTGCAACTAAACCCGTATCCCTTTCAACAGCAGGCGTTCCAGATAAACGGAGTACCAAAGAAAATAATCTTTGATCCCACCTAAATGGCTCCTTTGTTAATTCAGATCCAGGTATGGGAGAGTGCATCGGCAACGTGAACTATAACCATTATTTTTCTATGTCTTAATTGTTTTTTTATATTATAAAGCGCAAAAATATTACAAAAAAATAAATAGATAAATATAAAAACCTTACATCTTGATTCACTCCTTGATTAGTTGTATATTTTCCTCCATCTGTAATTACAACAATTACAGATGGTTCCAAATAAAAGGGACATCTTCCCTGTCCATATGTATCTATACCAGTTTGCATACGATTTATATTCAAAACATCCAAAGCATGTTTCAAAGCAGCACCTAATGTTGTCAACCCAACACATTGTAAATTTTTAAGCTCGTTCATAAAAGTTGCTAAATTCTCTTTCCATCCAGCCTAAAAAAAAAAAGAGACTAAATTAAGAGAAAATATTTTCTTTTTCAATGTAATCATTCAATAACAATAATCATGAAGTATGATATAATATATCATTGAAATGTTTTCTGTGTTAAATATGAAATATCTTAATATTTAATTTTTAAATAAATATATTAAATAAATTATAATAAAGCAAGAAAGATGATGAATGATGATGATTAGCTTCAATTTTAAAAAAATTTAGGAAAGATACAAAATTATAACTTATTGTAAGGTTTGAAGTTCTGTCAATAAAGTTCAGCAATGGAGGAGAAGAAAATTATTCCGCAATGATGAGGACCTCCATGTAACATTAAATATTCAGACAATAAAGAATAGCCACACAAAAATTTACAATGTTTATTATCTACCATACTGATGAGTTTCGTAACTTATCGTTGTGCCAAAAATATCAGTTTACATTTGCTTTCATGATAATTCTTTATTGTCTCAGGATCCAGTATCACATGGAAAATTTATTTTACTTCTCTGCCATTATCAAACTGACAACAGTACCTTAATCCTTATAACAACTTCCAACCTTAAATGACTTTTAATTGATCATCATGTTTCAATTCTGAAAAAAGAAATGTTTTCACTTCAACTTGTAAATACATTTAATATAAATACAAAACTAAATAGGATTAAATCAAAATATTATTGCTAAAGAATAGTAAGAATTAATAAAAAAGATTTGCTTGAAGGAAAATAAATAAAGCGCAGAATCGCAAAATTTGAAAGGAAAAACAATACGACTGTCTTGTCAATAAAATCGTCTATATCAAATAAATTCAAATCATAAATTTGGCGCGCATGTAACCATAGAGAGAGAGAGACCCTCGTGGGCAGGCCCCCACCCCATGTTACTACCCACAATGCTGCTCTTCCGTAACGGAGGACGGAAGATACGGCAAGTGCACGCTGCACTTTGCTACCTTCTTGCCGAGTATCAATTATTCAGCAATCGAAGGGGACCAATAATACGGCAATTTTCCATGAATATATCGACTGGCCGCATGAAACAACGAACCGTGAATGCACTCGAAAGGGAAAACGGAGAAGATATTCGAGAGAAAAAAAATATAATCGAAACTTTTATGCATGGGACACTGTATGTAGGAGCCCAGCACAGAGAGCGTACGTGTGCATGTAAGAAAGAGATACGATGATTTTAGGAACGAGAGAACGGGAAAAGGACAAAAAGCGTGAAAGATACGAACGTTATAAGCAAGTTGAAACATACCTTAATATTCTGGGGCGGATCTTCGAAGGTTAGGAGCATATAACGATCTCCACGGCTCTCTGGTGATCTTTGCCTCACCTGAAAGAAAAAGAAAAAAAAAGAAGGTTTGACCGATTGAAAAATTACGAGTTGCAGGAAAACGAACAAGACACGGGGAATCCGTTATTGCACGTTGCTGTTTCTTTTGACAATGATAACACGAGTTAACGATTGAGCACAGTAACCACAATTGAATCTCCCGGCTGGGAAAGCTGTCTGACTAGCGTACCTTCACGAAAGTCTCCACGGCGCTTTTGGCTACATCCAAAAGCGTGGGTCGCCCGCCCAAATATGCCCTCTGATTCATGGAGGCCGACGTGTCGATCAAAAAGACTATTATGGTCATCTTCGCGAGGCGAACCCGCTCGTTCTCGAGGTCGTAACTGCGGCCCGAGACCTCCCGTAGTCAGAACTAGCTAGCTAACAGCCCTACGACGGCGTGGCGCATAGCTGCTTCGACCATTGAACGCTCCCGAATACGCTCTATGAAAAACTTCTTTTATCGTAACGGCGCCCGCTTCGCTCTTACTCTCTTTCGATCTCTCTCTTTCTTTTCTTTTTACTTCTCTTTCTTTCTTCCTATATTTATATATGTGTGTATACGTGTATGTATATATATATATATTAATATATATATATGTATGTGTATACGTCCTTTTCTCTATCTTTTTCTACACCAAACTGAATATCTACTGCTACGTCGCGCGCTTCTGGTGCTTGAATGTGCCTGGTGAACAGCAGGACAGCAGCTGAAACGCAGCCACGAGATCGCGAGTAGTCGTGTCGTGAGTCGGAGAAGTCCGTCTGCCAGTCTGTCCGCTTGTTCTCTCGTTCGTTCCTCTCTTCTTTTCCTATCCTCACCCTACCTGTATCTTTCTCTTCTTTTCTTTCTCTTTCTGTCTCACTTTCGCTATCACAATATCCTTTATCTTCTCACAGTTTCTATCGTTCTCAGTCTTTCATCTCTTTTCTTACCACAGATGATGTGTGTACAGTTGTCCTACTCTTTACCTGTCGCTCTTTCTTACTCTTTCGACTTAATGAGAACAAAACTTAACCTTCTCTCTCGAAGTTTCATTCGTCTCTGTTGACGGTAGTTTCGCTTCGCTCGTGGTACACTGCGTCGCGAATCACGTGATTTCGCGGAGCTTTTCTCTATTGGCTGTTCTCCCTTCACAGTGTGATAGACATTATGATTCAACGTTGTACGTTGTGTAAGTGCGTATCAGTACGTTGTGTCTCGAATGGAATAGTTGATTTCTACACATTTTACATATTCCACGGCCCACACAATGTGGTGAAGTTGGGTATGTTCTAACTTGCCAAGTGGATAAAGACATGTATATGTAAGAACGAAGATAATATTACAATTAATAGGTAACCTATTTGTTTTATCTTATTAGCAAGATTTGGCGCTGCTTTGAGTGCATATTTCTTTCCTATCTTGTTATAATCGTGTAATAGTGTGTATTAGAATGTGTTGTGTAATATATATATACTCCTCGACATGTTTTGATTAATTTAATAATCGTATCAAGAAATTAACAAAGAAACGGACAATTCAATAACATTTCGATGCGCTACGTTTAATGCATAAGAAATCTATTGTAAATGTTATAAGGAAATAAAATAAATTGCTTTGAGTCGTATGTACTATTGAATCATTTTTCACCTATCCACTTTTATGTTTTCTTTCACTTTAATGCTGCAAGGGATCCTTCGACTGTATGTATGTATGTATTTTTCTGTTTGCGTTTAATAAATCTAAAAAATTTCATAGACTTAATAAGACAACTAATTGAAGGAAATAACAAATCGAAAAACTTTATTATTATTACAAAATGGCGGGTTTTTAATTCTAAATTGGTTACAATTACTGTAACTAACAATGAATTAGACAAATTGTACTATATTTTACATATTCTAACCTGTAAAATGCGTATTGCGTTGTATGATTTAATAGTTACAGGTTGTGCGAAAGCTATTATAAAAATAACTATTCCAGTGTATTATTCCAGTATTATATAATACAAATAAAATTTTATTAAGAAATATGAATCAGTTAAATCCATCTAAACGCAAAAAAGTTGTCGACCTTTTAAAAAAATTTGAAGAAAACAGAAGAAATGTAAGACAATTTTTCTTTTTGAAAAAATTGATAAACTAAACGTTTTTGGATATTTTATTGCCTCTTAATATATTTTTAGACATCTGAATCCATCATGACATTCAGTTTTAATAAAAAACGAATTCGTCGTTTAAGTAAATTAAATGATGTTAAAGAAAACTGTAAAGGTATTTTGTATTGGATGTTACGTGATTTTAGGATACAAGGTATATATTTCTAAGTTTTACTGTAACTCGTGCAGTAGTATTGATAAAATTTAATATTTTCAGATAATTGGGCTTTGCTTTTTGCCCAAAAAATTGCTTTAAAAAATGATGTACCTCTTCATATATGTTTTTGCATAATGCCAAATTTTCTGAATGCTTCTATAAGATATTATAAATTTCTTTTGAAAGGATTATTAGAAATTGAAAAAGAATGTAAACAATTAAAGATAAACTTTCATCTTTTGCACGGCGAACCAAATATGAGAATTCTTAAATTTGTAAAAATGTATAACATGGGAGCTGTGATTGTGGACTTTTATCCATTGAAGTTACCCATGTACTGGGTTGATAATGTACAGAAGAATCTTCCAAAAAATATTCCTATTTGCCAAGTAAACATAATTTTAGTTAGTAATCCAATTTATAAATAATCCTTTGAGAGATTGATGTATGTTTTTTAAAGGTAGATGCTCATAATATTGTACCCTGCTGGCATGCATCATCAGAGCAAGAATTTGCTGCTAGAACTATAAGAAATAAAATAAATGTAAAACTAGAGGAATTTTTAACAGAATTTCCTCCTGTTATTGAGCACCCATATTTAACAAAAGAAAATTTTGAAAGCAATAATTGGGATATAGCTTTGCAAGATGTAGATACAGATAAGTTGGTGAATGAAATTACATGGGCTGAACCAGGGTATATGGGTGGTATTAAGGAATTAGAAAATTTTATACAGAATCGTTTACAAAAATATGGAGATGAGCGTAATAATCCTTTATCAAATGCCACTAGTAATTTGTCACCTTGGTTTCATTTTGGTATGATCTCGGTACAACGATGTATTTTGGAAATAAAAGAATATAAAAGATTGTATAAAAAGTCAGTCGAATCTTTCATGGAGGAAACTATCATTAGAAGAGAACTCAGTGATAATTTTTGTTTCTATAATGAAAAGTATGATCTTGTTGAAGGTGCCTATCCTTGGGCTATAGAAACATTAAATAAACATAGGTAATTTATTTTATTTATTATAAATTGTGTATATTAATTACTAATAGTTGATTACATTACATTTAGGAAGGATAAACGAAAATATGTATATTCTTTAAGTCAATTAGAAAATTTTAAAACTCACGATGATCTATGGAATGCATGTCAAAATCAAATGGTAATAGTTGGAAAGATGCATGGATTTTTAAGAATGTATTGGGCAAAAAAAATTTTAGAATGGACTGAAACACCCGAGATTGCATTAGAATGGGCCAATTACTTAAATAATAAGTATAGCATAGATGGTTGTGACCCTAATGGTTATGTAGGTCAGTTCTCTATCTATACTTGTGTATGAATACTTGTATTTTATATGAGATAGTACATTGTATTTGTTTTATAGGTTGCATGTGGTCTATCTGTGGTGTCCATGATCATGGTTGGTCAGAAAGAGATATATTTGGGAAAATAAGATACATGAATTATGAGGGATGTAAACGAAAATTTAATGTTGCCGAATTTGTTAAGAAATGGGGGAAGAAGGAAGATAATTAGCTTATATAAAGGCATAGCTACTAATTACAATTATATAGCTGTTAATTATTTATTAAAATTTATCCATTCACTCAATCTTAGAAAAATGTATATATATATTTTAGAAAACAAATATAAATATATATTTTAGAAAACAAAATATATAGTTTGTATCAATATATAGTTTTTAATTGTTAATATTTATCTACATTTTATATCCTTGCATAATAATGAAAGTGAAGTAGGAACTGCATCTAATGAAGTCAAAGAAAGTGCAGCAGCCTTTAAAGCTAAGGAAAGACAACTGGTTTCATCTAGATTTTTATGAATTCCATAAATTATTCCAGCAGTAAGGCAATCACCACAACCACTCACATTGAATGTTTCATTTGGATCATCAGAAATAAAAGATGAGGGAGGATATAAGCGAGATGTTATCATAGTGTGAGCAACCAATCTTCCTTCTGTATCATAAAAGGGATCATTTCCGAAGGCTTTACGAGCGACCTACAAAAAGTAATGTCAATTATTTAATCCTATATTTATATTTTTCAGATTTATTTCAATTGTTAAATATTTACCAATACTCCATGTGATCCTAATGTACTTATAACCACTGGGATAAATTCAGCTATTTGCTCTGCAATTGCTTTTACTTCTTCTAAATCCATAAATAATTTGTTGTCAGGTACTGGTATGCCAAGATATTTCCCAATAACTGACAGTTCATTTCTATTTGGTGATATAAAATGTAAAACATTTTGCCATTGTGATTTTGTTTCAAATACTCTTGTTGCTTTGTTCACATCTGTAGGTTCATACCAAACTAAAAAAACAAATTTGATTTTATTACATTTTAATTTGAATATAATTATATTTTATGTTAATAAACAAATGTTTAAAATGTATACAAAGTAGAAAAGCTGTACATATATTTTAAATTTTATGTTAAGAAATGTTTATATAAAATACTTTTTATTATTTTCAATTTAATAAAAATATCATCTTTAATACATAACAAAATATTTCAATACATTGAATACAATTTTTATTGCGGTTATTTTATTTCAGTATGCTATTTAAATAATGGCGCTAAATGTAAATGCATTCGCTGCAACATGGAGCGCTGCTAAAGCGCTAAAAATTCTTCATCTGTATAGATATCTATTAACCGCATATTTCATTCAAAACAGTGTATGTGTAAGTTAATTACATGTTGCAACCAAAAAAAAAGAAACACTTTGCAACGCATAAATAATAATAAATTAGAAACTGTTAATTAAGAATTAAAACAGTTGCCCAGAATGGGTAAAACTCGAAATGGAAAGGCTGCTGTTATATGTACAGCACTGGCGTTCGTTTTTATTATAATTGCATTCACCACACCCAATTGGCTTGAAACAGACGGAAAATTGGAAAGTCCAAAATTTATCAGAATTGGTAATTTGATTTATAATGTTTTCATTCTAATAAGAAAAATGTCATTTAAATATTACATCACTTGTCACTAATATAACATGCATTATTATTGCAGGTTTATGGCAAGTGTGTTTTCAAGGATTTGAAGATCCACATCACTTGTATGATACTAAATTTTATGGTTGTTGGTGGGTGTTTGAAGAAGAATATTACATAATACATGACATACTCCTGCCAGATTTTTTTGTTGCAACGCAATTCTTTTTTACTTTATGTCTGACTTTATTATTAATAGGAGGTTTCTTAGCTGCATTGTATATGTGTTGCTCACAGCGTCATGATAAATATCAGTTACTTTTATGGACAACTGGTGGAAATTTGTTATTAGGTGGAATATGTGGCATTATTGCCGTTATGATATTTGGCGCACGAGGCGATGGTAGAGATTGGATGCCTAATTGGGAACATAATGATATTAGCTGGTCTTATGCATTAGCTGTAATTGGTAGTTTTATTTTAGTTATATCAGGTACATTGTTTTTGATTGAAGGCCGTAGACACAAAAAAAAACAAGAAAAAATATTACATGAAGAACAGAAGACACATACTACTATTTAAGTTGAACATAGTCTTCATCACTAAAGATGACTGTATGATAAATTATCCATGATATTGAAGATCTGGATAGGAGATCTAAATTTAGACTTATTTTTTTGTATGTTCTGCACAAACTTTTTGAAGATATTCATATACTTTAATATTTATATTTATTATCTTTAAAAGTATCGCTCATTTACGAACAAAGTGCATTATCTTTTGTATATTTTATATACTTTTGCGAAAATTTGAAGGTAGCAATATATAGAAAGAAAATATTTCATATATTTGTAACTTGTAATGAAAAGTTTCGTATATAAGTGCATTTATTGTTTTATAAACTAATCCGCGTATAAAATTTGCTAACGAATCCGTCCATAAAAAAGACTAAGAGTTTATGAAAAGACTAAGAGTCTATAGAAATAAGTGATGTTAATTATCTAACTGAAGTCTAATATTTAATATTATAAAATTGTACGAGAAGTTGGGCAGTAATAAAGTAACTTGTTTCAAATTTTCTCTCTTCGTGTTTATGTTAATTTCTCCATAAAATTTGTCTTTGAAATTGGTAAATGGCTATTCACTGGAAAAATTCGGACAGGAAAATAATTAAATTCCAAAGAGTAAACACGGTCAAACTCTGACCCATTTTACTATCGGGGGGGAAATAATTCAACGTGAGTTACGACTAAGATTGCGTGCACGAAGATCGACGTTAGGTGTAAGTCGTTGACCTAGTTTAGCTCCTATTTTAATCAACAACTTCTACAATTTCGCGTACTATATCGATCACACTTGGAAAGGTGTTACTACTGGTTCTGTATCACCCTCTGATACTTGACAATATTTACGGAAGCGTAAAATGATTAATAAAACAGCGTATTTGAAATGAATAATAAATTCCAATTTTATCTTGATTTATTTCGTTCGCAGTATTTTTCAATTTTCTAATTGAAATCTAATGCAAAGAACTAAGTCGCATAATTTCAATGGATTTAAATTATGTGAATTGCATCACGGTGAATCATGAGCTAAATGACGGAATAAGTTGATTCCAAGAATCTTAATTGAACTTTATTAATAATTTAAATAAATTTAAATAAATTTTTTTCTACAAAATTCGAGATATCAATTTTTTTTTAGACAGTTTTAAAACTATTTTTCGCGGCTGTCTCTTTAAATTTAACATTTTAATTCGGAAATCTAAATTTGAAAAACGAAAGATTAAAGTTAAAAAAAAAAATTGATTTAAGTAATTTTAATATTTCCATTTATTTTTTGAGATTTTATGATTTAAAAATAATTCATGTAAAACGTCAATGACGCAATATCATAATACAAGAAATTTACATAAAAATTCTCATACGAGCAGCGTTTCCCATTTTAATACTCTTTACCATTAATACTCTGTAATGTTTTCTTTGTTAAATATTTCATTAGCATAAAATTTTTCTACCTATAATATTATACAAATTTCTGAAACTTTTAATACACTTTTTAATAATTTTCAATAATGTTTTTGTGATTAGATCAACATAATTATCGTTAATTTTTATTATAAAAATGTTCAGTAAATATTTGTTATATTACATAAATTTTCTACTAGACAATGAAAAAAAGTTCCATCAATATCTTTTTTTTAAACGTGATTGACATATTAAGTATGTTAATTAGGCATTGAGAACCTTTTCTTTGTCATAACTACTAGTTTGCACTCGTGGGATACTCACGATTTTACAAGGTTAGGTTAGATGGTAAGCTACATGGTCACCACACAACATAACGTGTTTGGGTGTGGTTAATACCGTGGGATCTTTACTAGATCAGTAGATTTAAATTGTTTGCCGTACGTGCATCTAGATCGTGATCATTTACAAATCTTTCATAATGAAGAAAAGAAGCTTCTCCGGTAATGTTGGTGTCGGTGTCTTCATTGTTGGTCTCGTGTGTGTTTGCGTTGCATTTGGTACACCAGCATGGCTAGTGAGCGATTATCGTATCACTGGTGCAAAACTCGACAAATTAGGCCTATGGACGCATTGCTTTAGATCACTTCCGAATCCTCAAGAAATGGACGCACCAAGACGCTTTTTCGTTGGTTGTAGATGGGTGTATGATCCCTTCACCGCAGGATACTCTGACATTCGAGGTTTTCTACTCCCTCGTGAGTGCCTTCTTTTTTTCTTCAATCATCTTTATTAATATTTATAAATTTAATAAAGCGGTATGTTCTCATTTTGTGTGTCATAATTATTAATTTCTTTATTACAGCATTTATGATAGCAACACAGTTTTTCTTTACTTTGTGCTTCCTCTTGACTATGATATCATTCGTATTGATATTACTGTTCACTCTGTGCTGCGATCCAGAGCAAAAACGTTATGTACAACTTATCATGATAATTGGAGGTTTACTGCTGGTTGGTGGAATAAGTGGTGGATTAGCTGTAATTATATTTGCTTGTTTGGGAAACACTGATGGCTGGATGCCTGGACATGCAAATAATTTCTTTGGCTGGTCCTTTATAATGGCAGCTCTGGGTAGCATACTGACTATTATAGCAGGAGCACTTTTCCTTGTTGAAGCAAATCTTCAACATAAGAAGAGAGAGTATTTGAAAGAATCTCAAACAAGATTTCAGCTTGAATCTCGTACATGAGTTAGAACATTATTATCACATAAGACTTGCACAATATTTTAGTATCAAAACTTTGTAATATTATTCCGTCCATGTATTGAATAGTTTTTAACGATAGTAGAGTGTAAGACATGTTTTTCATTATTCTAGTACAAAGTACGTTGTAAAGCAAGATTTGTATTTTTGTAAGTTTTATATATACAAGTGTATAAAATTGTATCGAATAGTATTGAGAAAGAGATCTCTCTATGCTAAATACTTTGAGTATTCGTCGGCAATATATTAAGCAATTAATATATATTTAAAGCTAATTACTTTAGTGAAGGAAGAGTACTCTCAACTGTATTTAATAGAAAGATTTTCTTTTCTTACAAATTGCAAAAATTGTTATAGAAAGTTGTATAAATTTTATAATGTAAACATCTACTGCCAGTGGTCAATTTATACGTACAAGATTTATATACGTATTAATTTAATTATCCGTCCTTAAATGTAAATTGTGAAAGAATTGTTTTTATCTAAACACATCGTTTTTTTTTGTAATATATCTTTACTTCAATAAAAATAAAATTAAATGTTCAAGAGTTATTATTTATATATTATTTCGTTTTAGTTTGAGAATCACTGATCTGACTATAGGCAGAAATCCTATAGGATGTTAACTAATTGTAAGTTATATTGTTGGCAGTACTGAAACGATGAAAGGTGTGGCCAGTTTACGTTAAACAGAATATTTTTGACATTTATAAACAAACGATTTGTTAACGTAGATCACTAATCAATATCAAACAATCGGCATGTCTATCGATAAACAAGATTATCACCGCGCGTCAAGTAAGCAATATTATTCTTTAGCCTTGCTCTAAATGAAGAACATTCATAACCTCTATTAATTGTTCATATCTTTTTTAGACGCGGTAGTACTCGGTGGAGTAATTACATACATTGCTGGATTACTGTTGGTCATAGCGTTTACCAGGTAATCGTTTTCAAACGTTAAAATTTGTCATGTAATATTAATTCTGGAATTCTTTAGATATTTGATATACAATAGAATATTTTTTATAAATATTCCTTATTTTTAATAACAGTTTTGAATGTTGAATTAATTTAATTTCAGTCCCTATTGGATTGAATCTTATCAAGAGACATTCAGCAATTTTAAACATATGGGACTTTGGGAATATTGTTTCAAACAATTTAGATATCCATATTATCAGTTTGACAAAGAATTTGATGGATGTCATCATATTTTCTCAGAAGAATATTACGTGATCAGAGAATGGTTATTGCCAGGATGGTTGATGGTTGTACAAACGTTTGTGACACTTGCTCTTTTACTCTCATTCTTTGCGCAAGCTGTGATTGTGTTGACCTTAGTCCGTTGGCCTTTGAAATTTGTATTGAATTATGAATGGTTGCTTTCAGCCACTGCTTTCGTGTGTTGCGTCACAGCAGGTAAATAAAGTTTTTCAGTATTACAATATCAGTTGCATAGACGTATCTATGATTTTCAAATGATTTTTAAATTTCAGGTACTTTACTGTTTTTAGCAGTGTCAATATTTGGAGGGCAATGTTGGCGTAGAGACTGGTTAATGTATCCAAACTTCAATCATTTATCATGGTCGTATGGTTTGGCAGTTATTTCATTCATGTTCCATTGGTTAGCTTCATGTTTGTTGTATTTGGATGCAAAAGCTGGTTATAGATTGCGCAAAGAATCTCGAAATTTAGTGATGCAAATGCAGCCTAATTTACAAAGTCATCAAGGATTATCAAGGGGAGGGTATATATAATCCTTCGTTATATTGATAGTATCCAAACACGATTTGTTCACATAGAGATTTTTAACCATTTTCAATAACATTAATTATAAATGGAGATTCATAGATCTGCTTTCAAAGTCACATTGTTATGTGATACTGTTCTGTAATTCAGTGCGCATTTTCTGCGATAATATTTAACTCCGTCCATTTTTTACAAAAATCTATATCATTAGATTAAGAGAACTATTTTTACATTTCTATATTGTTATTTTATATATACGTATAAATATATATTTAATATTAGAATATTTTATATGTTACAAACATCAAATAACTGTGACAAAAATTATTGAAATTAAAAACTCATAAAAGTTACGTATCTCTGTAATTATATTTTTTATTGCACAGTTTTATACAGTAAACGTTAATGTCAAAGGATCAAAGATATAAAATTTTATATCATATACTTTGAAAGTACAATGAATATCTTATGAGACTAATGCCCCAATAAAAGAGTATCAAAAAAAAGTGAAAACTTATAAAACTATCACCTACCTGGAATTTTTGAGCATACTGCAAGATCCAATACATATCGTATCGTGTTCAGCGGTAGATTGCCATCGAGAACAATGAAGCTCGAGTTTTCCACGCACGATTGGTATTTCTTCACCACATCTGGACTGATACTAGCAAATATTTCCATTTCACCGATTGAAAATTGACATTCTCCCTTGTAATTGATGATTACGGTACACCTTGAATTATCAAGCATAAAAGCGTATTTAAAAAAAAAAAGCAAATAAAACATAAATGGAAAGAATATCTATTTCACATTTGTACGTGTAGCGATAGAAGGAGATGTCTCTTCCAACGTGTGAAAGAATGAATTCAAAGCTTGCAAAAGAATAACTATTGGAAATCGGTGACAAGTGGTCTCGAGTAGTATTTACGGGGTCAATGGTTGTTCCGATCAGCCATTTGCTACAGAAACCAATAACCATTAATATCAATGACGAGCTTCTTACTGTCTTTGGATTCAGTACTGCACAAGAATAGTTTTGTTTCTTTAAATTATAATAAGCAAACTTTGAATTTGATAAATACATCAATAATGAACATCAAGTTTTTCTTTAAAATCTATAATCGCTGAATTTAAGCACAGAAAGAGAAAGAGGGAGAAAAAAAAATCAAACTCTCTGATTTCACGTGTGTTAATCGATAAGAAGAAGAACAGAAAGAAGCTAGTAATTGTTGAGATAATTGAACGTGATCAATACATAGATGTCGATGATCTAGCATTCACGGCAAATTGGGGGAGGGGTACGCGTACCTAGCTGTGTTCATATTTGACAGCTGCTCGACGGTCTGGGCACCATCTCCTAGACTTTTAATTATAGCTTTCCCAGGCTGGTCGTTACCAACGACAGATATTAACCGCGTAGCGTTCAGACCAAGGCTGATCAAGGCGTTGGCGATATTTCGTCCGACCCCGCCGCAACTTTCTCGGCTTCTTCCGGCATGCGTTCTACCATCGTCCTGAAAGAATACGTCGATTATTGATCCGGAATATGGAAAAGATGCGCCGCCTCTAATCGCGCGTCGAACACCACGGGGCTCGATTGATCGATCGTCTTTAAATTCTACATGGTAGCGGTAAGCGATCAAATTATACTTCCTCCTTGTTATTTTTCTTCTTTGAAACGATCTCTTTCAAGGGGGAGACGTACTAAAAGTTCTGCTTTCCTGAGATAATGTACGCGCGCAAAAAATAATAGTTCCTTTTTGAAGCAAAAAAAAAAAAGAAGAAAAAAAGAAAAAAAATTTTGAAATTGTATACATGATCGAGTTGAAAATGAATTATCTTTAGAGATAGATATCTGAAATGGCAACGAAACTTTTTATTTCGTGTATTATTCTTGTGATATGCCATAACTGCCAGTTATTTTACAGTATGATTAGACATTATAAAGTCATTTTCGATATGATTGTACCCATATACGTGCCGTCTCGAGGATATCACGCGTTCGAAGAATTAATTTTCCCCTCAAGCTCAATCCCGAGAATAAATACGGAAAAAAGCGGGAAAATTTTCAAGGAGTTTACTAGCTCGCGCCTCTTTCGCACACTTTTTCTTCCTCGTTGGCCACGATTCAATTACGAGACGAGCATTGTGTCTAAAGACACTTGCCATAATATCATCGAGCAGTAAACTGATACTCGCACGAAATCTCCTTTCTTACTTTCCTTCATTCCATCCATATTTTAATTTTCTGTCCTTTGTTTCGTCGAATGAACTTCTTTCACTTTTTTTGATTGTTACCTGTATACTCGTTTGCGCTTCACTTTTGTATTTACTTTTTTTTAGCGTCCTCTCATTTACTATTCTATCTGCCTCTCTTAATCTATTTGCTTCGCTTATCTTGTTCGCGCATCTTCCGTACTTTTTGTTTTCTCTCTTATCGTACGATTTTCTCGCTCCACTGTTCATAAAATTATCCCTGTTGGCTCTGGCTCTCCCATTTCCTTCCGCGAATTTCTTTATCTTCTCTTGTTGTATTTTTTTTTTCATCGTTGTCCTTTCATCTCGTACAACTTTCTCTTTTCAGTCTCTCTCCCCTCTCCTCCTTCACGAGGTTTTTCCCCTCGTTTCGTCAACATTCTTCTCTCTTTCCTCTCCTTCCTTTATTCTATTCCATCCAAGTCTTTCACCACCCCCTTCAATCTCACTATCTCTTTCTAGTCTCAAATTCTCCAAATTGACTTCTCTCCTCAACCAACTCTTTCTTTACCTTCGTCATCGTTTCTTACACTCTTCTTGCATCATATTTTTCATACTCTTCAAGACATCTTGGTTATTTTTCGAGCCAAAGGTATCCTTCCTCCATTTCCCATCCCTTTTCCCTTACCTCTTTCCATCAAAGCTTTTCCGCTTTCCCGTTTTATTTCTGTCACTTCTCTCGTGCTCTTCCTATTTTCTGACCAATCTCTCCCGAATCTCCTTACAATGTTAACCTTCCCATCCCTCTCTATTCTCACCGATCTCCAATTCTTTCTTCCTTCGTCGTTACCGACGTTCCTCGCCGCCCACTTCCCTATCCTCGCACTTTTTCCCTTCCACCAGCGTCCCGTCTTTTTCTTACCCGTCCTCCACCCCCTTGGCACACGTGCCACCACAGATTTTCCACCACCGCTGTCTTTCTCGCAAAGCCACGTTTCCCCTTCCTATCCACCCCTGCCAATCCTCGTGCACCCCCGACTGGCTGCTCTCTCCCCTCCCAGCCGTCGTTCGTTTCTCTCGCGATCCACCTCGGTAGCCGCCGCCGCCTCTCGCGGATTTTCTCTCTCGTTTCATCCCTCTCGGGTACAGCGAAAGCCGATCCATCGATCTCTGTCTCGTCGGTGGTCGCGCTGTCTGTCGCCGACACCGTGCAGTGCGGAGTCAGTCCGGTTGCCTACCTCGGGCGCTGTTGACAGCCACCCCCGCGCGCGAGAAACTCTTCCCGATGCCAGCCGCGTTACCATCGTCTCCTCCACGATAGTGGCGAGACCCCGTGACAGTGGCGAGTCTTCCTCCCGCGAGTAACTGCCTGCATAAAACTTGCCTACGTGGTGTCGTTGTGTATCTCTATCTGGAGCTGTCGTTTCTTCACAGTGCGAGGACCGTGAGACCAAGCGGTAGTTAGTGTACTCGTTAGGGAAATCTTGTAGTACGTGTCAGGTACAAGTGTTCGTTCCGTTTCCGATGTGCGAGGCGGTTGTTGGCTTGATACTCGATCAGCAGTCGGAACGAGATCGAGAGTAAGAGGCTAGTAGCCAGTGGTAGGAACGTTGATAGGTGGTCGAGAGAGAAGATGACGAAGTGGACGAAGAGTCGTGTGAGATCATGGTGGTGAATGGTAACGATAGCAGCAGCAGCAGCAGCAGCAGCAACAGCAGCAGCAGTAGCAGCAGAGGTAGAAGCAGAGGCAAACGACGGAAGCTAGCGCTTCTGGCATGAACGACGAGGACAACAGTCTCGACGAGGCTCGCGGTCGCGGCGATGCTTATAGACGTGACGTGACCAGCACGTTCGTGTCCGTCTCGCCGAACCAACGCTCGTCCAAACTGATTGATCTCACTCGCGATACCTGTGATCCCTACGATGATGTGCGCGTTCGATTGACGATTGATGGTGTACCGTGACAGCTTAACGCGTGTCTAAAGGTCAGTAACGAGCCATTCGACTTCTCGAAAGGTCTCCTCTCTCTCTCTCTCTTTCTCCCTCACCCTTTTTACCCTTCGTTCGTTCTCGCAGTTTGCTGGCTTTTTCCAATTTTCTGACATCAGCGTCAAGTCACGTGTGTGCAGGGCGAAAAGCCAATAATAACATCGTTGAAATATCTCCCCTGTGTCCCGTTGATTACTCGAGTGCCTCGAGCCTCGGGACGGTATTTTAACTTTCGTGACAGTGCACGTACGTACGACAAAGACGATACAAAACGACGTGTACAATTGTCGAACAAGGTCCAGAGATCTTTCGCGGAAACGTGCCTCCATTTAAGATGTAGCCGGGAGCCGAAACTAAAATCGCGGAAAGGGTGCGAATGTACGGTGACGATAGCTGAGACGATCGAGGCGGGGCCGTGATAACGGAATTCAATCGTCGAATGAATTCGTATTTCGTCGTTGAAAGGCAACAAAAGGGGGAAGAGAAGAAGCTCGTAGGAAACCGATGATAAATTCCTTCGGGAAGGTCGAGAGGAGGATTGCATAACGTCGACCCCCTCTCCCCTACCCCTCGTCCTCGACTCGCTCGAGTTTCCCCTCTCGACTCACCGTTTCACCGTTTTCCCTCCTTGGGTATAACCGGGCTCTCCTTCAAACGGTAACAAACATTCGCGCTGATAGCTAATTAAAAGCTCTCTCGCACAGAGCCGCTCCTCTTTCTGGCCACCCTTTCCTACTCTCCCATTCTTTATTCTCGTCCTTCTCTCCCTCCCTCTCCCCCTCCCTCCGCCGCTTTCGCTACGTTTGTCGTGTAACGAAAGAATTTTAATTAAAAAAGACACCGACACCTATTCTCCGCGGAGGCAACCCGCGATGTCGTTTAATTCACTGAGCAAGGTCAGGTGTCTCTCTTCGCCCTCTGTCCCGAGCTCTATTTCTCTTAACGCGACACTGGAAACGGAAGAGAAAAAAAGAAAAGAAAAGAAAAGAAAAGAAGAGGATCATCCCGTGGGGATCGATTCTTTTTTTTTTTTTTTCACCGGTGCTCGCGCGAACCTGAACAGTGTACAGTCTGAGCATTGACCCAGGACGTTGACTGTGAACCTCCTTTTTTTTTTTTTTGATTTCAATTCCTTGCGATCTAGTCCTTGACGTTGATATTTGTGGATGTTCGACGATTCGTTGATAAAATTAAAGTCTGTCACAGTTGCTCTTAGCTTAGGTTGACTTTTCTTCCAACTGGCTCGTGTATTCGAGCAAGCGCGCAGAGGGTTTAAACGATCGATGGGCCCTTAACTTTCTTCCGTGTTTCATTACAATGCACTACTCTCTGCTTCAACTCTCTGTGTATAATATCGATGGACGAGAGAGCGTGTTCTCAAGAGCGCGGAGAGTCAACACAATGCTCCCTGCTTCGTACACTCTCCTATTCTTTTCTTACACCGCCACTCTTCCTACCCTTCCACCCATCGTCGAAGATCTTAGCGAATTTATCGACGACGAGATTTTTCTTGTCTCCCGTTCTCCCGATCCCCTCGTCTCTGTTTATCCACTTTCTTTTCTTAGATCCGCGCGCAACGTGCACTTAACCACCCACACGTAAGTACACATACGTGTACGAATACCTGAGACATGTGTGCATTCTGAAGCACGGGATGCATGTATCGTCTCCACTTTTCGTCCTTCTCTCTCTCTCTCTCTCTCTCTCTCTCTCTCTCTCTCTCTCTCTCTCTCTCTCTCTCCATGTGTTTATCTATACACGTAGCTACATATATTCCGACACGAGCTCGAGAGAGAACTCTGACGCAGTGATTCCCAACTATACGTGGATACGTGTCCTAGGTACGTCTTCCAGCTGTGCCAAGAACTCGAACCCGTTAATTCAGCTATCCTGACGTTCTGTCACGTTTCTCTTTTCCGCGCATCCCTTAAATCTTCGACGTTGCGATTGTATCTTATCTGGCAATCGCCGTGAACCATGATATCGAACGGTATGATCCTCATCATCACCGGCGGAGCCTCTGCTTTCACGATGCTTTAAATAGGTCCGACTCAGGTCTTCAACTCACGTACCATCTTGTCAGCGTTTGCTCAAAATGACAATTTCAACAAACCGCAATGCTCGATAACTCGCAGATGTCCGACAAAGTAAAAGTCGTTAAATCAACACTTGGATTAGTAGAAATCATCGGACACCTTCGGAAGATCTCCAGGGCAGAAGATCGAAATAAGGCGGTAAAAAAAGGCGACTTGCTACGTGCCTCAGCCGTATTCTTATTCTCGCAGTTGAGCGGCAGCTTGTAAAACTCAGATTTTCCATTTTATCTCCGAATGAATACATTAACCAGCTCTTCCCGGTTCGGCGTGCCCTATAAAGATAAAGCCATTAAATACTCGCACTGTGTACAAAGTACACTTGCACCAGAATAAACGTACACCTTTATCCCAACGTGAGGATCAACCCTCGCTTTTGAAATTCCATTCACTCGTCCGGATTCCGGCTTGCGTTCGATGAGCGAACGCAAGAAGAGCCAAAGTGAAAATTCTCATTAACGGAATAGACACCTTGCCACGTATATTTGCCATATTTGCCGGGCTTTTCAGCGTGAGAAGCGTGATGGAACGATGAATGCTCGAGGAGACCGCCGCCGGAAAGAAGCTATCAACTTTAGAGACCAACCGAGGGTTGATTATCCAGCGGCATAATAAACGCGAGTGCAACATTTAACTGGATTCTAAATGTCATCCTTTAATATCCCTCGTCGCCTGTGTTACATAAATATTCCGTTAATGTGAGTTCGTTTCACGAATGATGATCGAGCCACGGCATTTCGTCCCACGATCGACATTCCAATCTATTTCGCTGCCTCTCTTCTCAGCGTGAGCGAGAATCTCCTCTAATTTGAATTAGATGAAAGCGAGCTCGTGTTTGACGCAAGTTGTCGTCTAATAAGAAACGTGATTCCTATTAAAAATAACCGATGCCTGCGGCTAGCTGCGGATCCGATATAACATCGTAGGTTTGAAAAATCTCCCTCTTTTGCATCACATTTCTCACCGGCGTATAGCGAGTCCAGTTATCAGACGATGAAGAAGAACCTGTATGGTATACACTCTGGATAGAGAGAGATTTCTTCCAAAAAATATCCTACATACAGGATAAATTGAGTAGTACGTGAGACAAGAATATAGACTGTGTGGTAGTTGTGAAAAAAAATTGGCATTTTGTACCGAAATTCCAGTAATTTTTGCAAAAAATTCTGTATTCTCCGCGTACAATATATAGAATAAATCGAATTGGCAGTGACGCTATACGGTATAGCTTTTTCCTCTTTCCTCTGGATTCTAATAATTCAATTATTAAATATCAAAGGCACATCTGCGTGGGATTTTTAGAAGATTGGCATTTTTAATCAACAGAATCTGCCGATTTTATCTAAAAATACTCTTTAAACGGGATAAATTGTGTTGGTCCTTTTTTTTTTCGTTTTTTCCTCTTGTCCTTTCTCGTCTAGACTCCAGTGATTAAGAGAAGAAGAATCTATATGAACATGGTAGAAGATTTTAAATCTACTTCGAACAGAATCATCGTGACTTTATCTAAAAACAAATCGTGTATAATAAATAAATCGATTCTTTAGTTTTTACTTCGGCACTACCTCGACCATTTTTTCATTTTCCTCTCGTCTGCGCAAACTGCGATACACAACTCCAACGGGAAGTAGTCTAGATTCCCTCGTAGCGAGATGTACCGAGAAAACATTTCCCTCGGACATTTTCATCGTCGTTGTTTTTCTCGCGCTTTCAGCAGCTTCTATTTACTGAAACTCTTGGCGTCCCGTTTTGTTTCACTTCGTTTCGTTTCATTTCGTATCGCTCATTTCGCAGTCGTTCGTCTTTTTCTTCCCAGCCGAGCGGCGAGGGAACACAGGCGCAACACAGCTGGTCTGGGGCTAAGGGAGATCGATAATAGAATTGCCTATTGCACGCTAGAACTGTCAGAAAGAAATACAATTTAGCGAGGTACACACGCTCGTGACCCGTTCGTGCCGTTTCGCCGCGTACGATGCTTGCTACAACGTGATCTATCACGATGAAGGCTAATAATTACTACCTGCTGTATCTCTCTGACGCTCTTTGTGCATCAGATAGTACGTGGCTACGCGTGTCCTTTCAACGACACGAAAAAAGAAAAGCCCACCAATCTCGATGGAATCGCTGCGATTCGCGAGATTTCAGTTCAGGAATAATCAGCGAGCCGAGTCTCCTCTTTCTCTCTTTCTCTCTCTTGAATCATCGGTGCAACGATTTCCTTTTTAAGAATGTCCAGAAAATTCCAAATTCAATGTCTTCGTGGTGTTTCTTTTGGAAGAAAGTCGAGAGCCACTGGTTTTGTGTACATATCCTGAAAAATACGTTCAGCCTGCTGGCACCATTTTCCGCCGTCCAGATGTCTTGACAATCTCGGGATTAACTCGGTGGCCTCGTGCCTGTAATATCCACGGCGAATTTTACATCGGCGAGTTCATCGATGCGCGTTTCGCTCGACGTCGAGCCGATATTTTTATCAATTTCCTGTGCCTTCCAACGACAGAGAAACAGAGAAATCTGACGGGACTGTGCGACGCTACGGTAACCGATGTACATATATATTCCGGCAAGATAAATCGTCCCCTATTGGGAACTTTATTACATCGTCGACACCAATCTGCAACGCGTATTGTTGTCACACCGGAACAAAAGGTCGACACTCGATCGGTTTCTATTTCGATCATTTAGCTGGCGATCAATTTCGGTCCGAGAGGTTTCTCGTCTCTCTGACTTGTACAGTTCTCCCTCGAGAAACCTTCGATAACGCGTTCTAATTCGATTTACAAAGAAAGATCGTGAGTCTCGATCTCCTGAATTTTATTATGAATTATCGAGAGCGTCGTTTACGAAAAAGTAAGAGGGTAACAGAGACGATGAATGATCAATAGCAACGACAATGACGGTGAATATTGATACCCGACAGGAGACACGAAGCACATTTCGATGATAGATCTGAAAAATAGATGTAACTAAATAATCCAGTGGCTCGTTAATCAGGCGGTGAACGATAAAGTGTATTAGTTAGACAGACAATTGGTCGGACAGCCAGTAGTTGGGACATTGTAATCCGTAATCAAACGGGTCCTAATCAATCTATTAACACAGAGGCGACACAATCCCCTAACCCAGTGAACACAGACTGCTCGCTGTAAACTATCGAGCCGCGTGCAAGCATGTTCGAGGCGTGTGTATAAGCGCCGTAAATCGTTCGTAGCTTATTCTTACAGCGATCAGTCTTCCCCAGCTGCTAGCGTCGTCACCATTATTACCATGATCTTTTCCCGATGTAGAAATCATCAGCAGTTGCAATCGTGGAAGAAGAAGAAGAAGCAGACGAAGACAAAGACGAAGAAGAAGAAGAAGTAACCGGAAGAAGAAAGAAAAAGAGAAAGAAGAGGAAGAAAAGAAGCGGACGCGGTAAGGAAGCGGTAAAGAAGCAAGAAGGGAAGGAACGAGTAGAACGGTTGGCCGGGAAGCCCGCAATAAACAGAACGGACTACTGTCCGGGGCGTGCAATGTGGCTCGCGTGACACACGTCGTTTCTCACTGCACGTTTCTCTCGTCCACCTCCTCCGCGGGAGGAGACTCTCCCCCTAGGTCTCTCAATAAACACACACGCTCCCGGTTCTATTCTCCAAGCCGGACGGTATAATCCTTAACGACGAGGACACGCGTACCAGGGAGGCACGATAGTATGACGGTGATGCTGCTGCAACGTTCAGTCACCCCGCAGTCGACGCACAGCCAAAAGACAGCGAACAAGGACTGCAGCGCGAAGCCGCCTTTCTTATTCCTGCTCGACGACAGTCAGGAGCATCGACACTCCATCGACACGACTACCACGACGACGACTAACAACAACCTCAACAATAACAACAACAACAACAACAATAACAACAACAACAACAACAACAACAACGAAGTATTTAAAGGCAACAGAAGAGACAGCAATCGTTCGTACGTCGCCGACGAGGCGGCGGCGTCGGTGACGTCCCAAAGACGCGCCGACTGTGGCCAGGACGTCGCGATGCGATATTACCGGCTCTGGATCTACACCTGTAACTTGGTGCTGCTCGGTAGCGCGCTCGGCTTCGCCGCCGCGGTCTCGCGAACACTTTTATTCACCGGCGATCCACGCCGTTACGTGGTGCCGGGTGTGCCACGCGCGTTCGACCCGACCGCCCTTTACGCTTACTTGGCGTTGGCCACGCAGTTGGGCCTTGTGCAACTGTTGGGTTGCATAGCGGCGAGGCGATTGAGCGCCAGACTTTTGAACGCCTACTGGGTGCTGCTGTTGGCGTTGCTGTTCGGCGACGCGGTGATCGGGGTCGCCTGGGTCTTCCGGTTCGAGAGGATGCGCGCCGAGCTCAGGCCCACTCTCAAACAACGACTGCAGGTCAGTATCTTTTATCTTCTCTTTTATCTTTCGTTTCTTCTCGGGGAGCTTGTGGGAAGGATAGGCCTTCGGGCGGTGCAATAACGAGTTTTAACACCTGAAAGAAATATCAGAAGAATTTTCTTTTTGCATATTTACGAGTTGTCAATTGTGTACTGCGTACCTCTTCGTCACTCCTTCTTTTTTTTTTTTTCCTTCCTTCTACAGCAACTAAAGTAAGCTATCCTCTGAACGTTACAAAAACAGACGAATATTCTTCCCTCAATTGGCAGATCTCTACACTTGTTCGACTTTTTCTTCCCTCACTTTCACCCACGTTTCATCTCGTACGTTGTCATTTTGACAATTTTAGGACACTTCGTTAGGTATATTTATAATACGAACTTGCCGCTTTTTCCTGTCGAGCCTTACACAAGCGAACTTCACCTTAGGCGTCTCAAGGTAGCTCGATGGTCGGCGAGGAAAAAAGTTAGACGTCAAGACTTAGAAGGTCTTTCCATCGTGGAAACTTTATATCCGTGGCACGCCGAAGAGAAGTGAGGCTGCAAATCAGATTCCAATCCACGACGACGATCTATCCTCTGTCGAACGAAATCACTCCAACGTGATCGCGATCTCCAACAAGCTTCGCGAGACGAATTTTATTCGGCCATTTCCTCGTCCTTTGCTTGCTTGGTAATTCGCCAGCAACGGAACACGTATCGAGTCGCGATACGCATCGCTTTATTGTCCCTTAAACGTGCGTTCCGTGTACCTAGAATCGTTCGAAATTCGCTCGGAGTTGCGACAGACGATGGTATCGAGTAGATACGTTTCTCCTTCCGAAACACGCTGTTACGAGGCTCCAGCTTCTGATCTTATTAAGCTGAGAGAATATCCAGAAGGGAAGTCTCTCGAGAGAAACGCACGACGGCTTTATGCTCGACGAACGAGGAGAATGCCATTATACGCGATAGTCGGTGGAGAAAATGGTCGTTAAGCGTGGTATAAGCGGCTCGTTTTCGCAATAAGAGAATCGGTAATATCGCGATCAAGGCCTGCAACGAGCTGCACTTTACCGTCATTCTGACACAAAAATGAAGAAGAAGCGTACGATACCAGGGACACGAAAGATTATCCAGAGGGAAATATCCATTGTGAAATATCATCGAGAACTCATGATAACGTCGCGTGCATTGGCATTTCGTAGTTGCCCGTTGGAATAATTCAAGGCGTCTCTCTCTCTGTTCTTGGTGCTCGATCAAACTTTCGCTCGGGAAGTTAGAGGCTTCGCGGCTCCTCCTTCGCGAGAGGAATCTGCGTGGAATAACACACAGTCCGGACGAGAACGACGATAATTTTCGTCCGGGATACGACGTGCAGTTCCGTTAAGGCGGAGTAAGCGCTCGAGCAAGCGCGAGAAAACACGAAAAAGAGAAAAAAGAAGAGGAAAAAGAAATGGTTTTTCAGGGAGGAGCTGGAGGGAACGATCGGGCGAGAAGAATAGCGAAGGCGTGGCAGCCTCAAATCATTTCGACGTAATATTCAATGAAGTATCGACCGCGTGGAAAGGACAGGTTCCCGGTGTCGAAGCTGGCACCAGGTTCAAACAACTCTTTCAAACGTTTGGCAGTAAAAATTGTCAGTGAAGTCGTAAGTAGAATAGGCGTCTGGACTTGGCGCGGATCGCGTTCAATCCGAGGGTGAAAGTATTCCTGCACCGTGTTTTCCATTTATCATCAACTTCGTTCCCGATCTCCGCTTTCATTCGAAACGTGCCGCGTGTCTCCTATTCGATACGCTATTCCCGGTACCGTTTAATCGATAAACATAAAAAATATACAGGGTCGACCGGTGACCAAAAAATCGATGTAATCTCTGGCAGTAAGAGGAATAGGATATAACGTCAGTCGCTAGACACTGGCGGATTACCTGGTCGTAGGCTCGCGGCAAATGTTAAGGTGATTTAAATCTACAGACGATCATAAATGTCCGTAATACGCTCGCGAAATGAAAAGTAAATTCGATTTATCGGGAAGGGGGGGGGGGAGGAGGAGAGAAAGTTAAAACGGTTTATCCGTGCTTTTGCGTAGAATGGAAAACGATCTGAAGTGAATGAAAAAAATGTGAAATACGTAATTTTATCAATGATCTTGAAACTAAAATTAAAAACCAACGTCTGGATATTAATATAGCAACGACGAGTTTAGAACAAATTTATGGATTTATGTTCTAAATTTCTTTCTTTCTTCTCTTTTTAACATCCATATGATTAACCTCTTGCGGTGGAATGACGTGCCACGCACGTCGAGAATTCCTTTTGTCCCGAAAATTGCAATATTCTCTCAGTTTCAAGTATATTTAAATGTGACCCAGGCAACAAAAGAATAATAAATTTATCACTTCTCGATAATTTCTATCCAGTGATGTACCGATGAATTCAAAAAGAGTTATTTGTATACGGTTTGGCCACTCGTTATGGTCCGCAATCAGTTGCCAGCGCAAGTGGTTAAATATCATTCAAGCAATTGATACAAGTTTCAAACGCAGAAGATTCGCGTGGACTTTTTTACGATATTACTATGCATATTCACTCGAACGGTCTGGTTTTCTTTTCTTCTCTCTCTCTCTTTTTCTCTCTCTCGAGAAGTTTGCACGCGTCATCGCGATGTTTTCCGTGCAAATGTGTAGCCTCATTACAATTCGAACATCCGTGGTTGGCTGACCCGACGACAAGGCAAGGTACCATTTGCGGCATGATGCGAACATTATTCATACCATAGCCAACGTACAGTTCTCCAACTATATTTATAAACTAGCACACAGATATTCACGTATTTCCTGGTAAACTTTACGCCGCGAAACTTCTCTCCCTCTTTTTTGTGACGCTTGACATTAAACTGTGCGCATCGTGCACGTAGTAGATAAAAAGAGCGGGTGAAGCAACGACCGATTCTGAACTTTCGAGTCGATCGAATTAATTCGATCCTTTTAGTCCGCAAAGCCGAAGTAAAACGAACCGTTGAATATACATGGGAGAACGAACGGAGAATGAAATTAACATCTTCGAAACGAGAGTTTCGAGCCTCGCGAACGCGGCAGAGGATAACGGCTGAGAAACGACGCAGACGTTGGGTATTAATCGATTTTTCCTCCTCGGCACGGACTTTTACTTTCCGCAAATTTACGACGCGGCTTCGTTTATTTCCAGCGAATTCTTAATCAACGATTGAAAGTTTTAATCGGCGGCGACAGCGTGTTCGAGCGCCTATCGAGCGCCTAGCGAGCCTGAAACTTCAAATAACTCCGAGGAGCCTAAACAGTCTGAAATTTTTATGAACGCGAACGTTGATATATTACTGCGACAGTACACACGACTGTTGAGACTTGACGAGGCAAAAAAAAAAAAAAGAATTCTGTCCTTTCGCATTTGCTGATTCTAACATTCAGATGGTGCCGATTGTTCTTTTCGATGTCAGCCTCGAGACACACACGAATTCTCGGCTTTTTTCTTTTTCTCTCTCTCTCTCTTTCTCTACTAAAAATTTTCAAAGAAAAATATTTTCACTGACGTGTGTGTAGCTTCACACACACACGGGCCCGATGTGTGGATTTAGGAAATATTCGGGGATGAACTAGCTGGCCCGAGCTAATTAAGAAACAGTGAACTAGTTTACTGGCGCCTGGTTGCTCGTCACGATGAAAAATCAGTGTCACGGGGATTACTAACAATTCCAACCTTTCGCCAACGTTTCACCTCGTTTCTCTCGTCCGTATCTGCAGTCATTATTCTTAGCCCCGTTCTTATCTGGGTCGATCGCATAATCGACGGAAAATGTGCGTATACCCCCCGATGATCGACCTGGATACACGAGACCCACGCGAGTCGCCTTGCATTATCCTTCTCGTCATTTTGAAACTCTCTTCCTCATGGATAACGCCACTGTCGAGTTTTTATCTATCGTATTTAAGTATCTTTCGATCGATGAAAAACATTTCAAAAATTGTTTCCTCTTCTTTACGAAGAACGTAGAAGAATGTAACGTAAACGTACGGTAGAACTCTGTTGATATAAACTTGTCAGTGTACAAATGATTTATATAATCTTCCCCTTTACTATAGTGATTTTTCATTAGGATCAAGTAAGTGGATTTAACTGGCAGAAGTTCGTTGAATCGGCTACTGACTGAAAATTTCGTTCGAATAAATTCTACCAATGAATCTTCCAAACGAATTCGACAATGATAATCGGGGAACGTTCCTCGAACTCCGTGCCACCTAAATCTATCTCCTAAGTCGTAAATACTGGTTCGATATCGACGAGTTAAAAATATCGACTTAAAAATACCTGCAGCCAGCCGCCTTTCGACAAACGATGCGTAAATTTAGCCCCGTCGATAATGTTTCGAACAAAGCCGAAAACTTCCTAGTTCTATGACCGTCATATAATAGGACATAATAGGACATAATAGGCCATCGACTGTTTTCTGAACGCAGAAAATCAGTTCGCGTTTGCAGGCAAATTTAAATGTATCCTCTAGCGAGACGAGAAAAAAGAAATCACTGGTTAAAAAAATTTTAATTTGGATATTACTTATAAAATTATCGAAATATTTTTACTCGCGAGTAACTTAGTTAGTTCTAGTCAATGACTAGTTAGTAGGAAGAAAAATCACTCGTTAAAAAATGTTAATTTGGATATTACTTATAAAATTTCGAATTGTCGAAATATTTTTACTCACGAGTAACTAGTTATTTCTACTTAGTAACTAGTTAGTAGAAAGAAAAATTACTCGTTAAAAAAAAATTTTAATTCGGATATTACTTGTAAAATTATCGAAATATTTTTACTCGCGAGTAACTTAGTTAGTTCTAGTCAATGACTAGTTAGTAGGAAGAAAAATCACTCGTTAGAAAAATGTTAATTTGGATATTACTTGTAAAATTATCGAAATATTTTTACTCGCGAGTAACTTAGTTCTAGTCAATGGTTAGTTAGTAAGAAGGAAAATTACTCGTTAAAAGAAAATTTTAATTCAGATATTACTTGCAAAATTTCGAATTATCGAAATATTTTTACTCACCAGTAACTAGTTAGTTCGAAATCCATAGAAACAAGGCCTAGATATCGAACCTAAGTAAAACGATCTACCAAAAGAATTTCCAACACCCTTTTAAGACACCTATCTGATAAAATTCTGTGTGAAATGTTCATCGTAGATGGAGTACGGCAAGGATCTACGATTCAGCGAGCAGTGGGACCGTTTGCAGAAGGAGTTCACCTGCTGCGGCGTGACTGGCTCCAGAGACTTCGGTGGTAGATGGCCGCAGACCTGTTGCGAGTCGACCGGCAACGTCAGTGACACTTGTTCCCATCCGTACCCAAGGGGCTGCGAGGAATCGTTGGTGAGATGGCTGCGAAAAACGGCGGACTTGCTGTTCGTATTAGGCTTCTGCGTGATAGCGTTCGCGAAATTATGTTTCCTGGGTATACTGCGCTACGAGATAAGGGAAATGATACAGAAGATACGGTTGCTACGTGAACCACCGCCGCCGGCGACCACCCTCACGCAACCGCCCTTCTCGCAAGTGATACCGGAAGCAACTAACAACGGAAGTATCGTTCGGCGCACGACTCTCCCTAATGCTGTCACTCCTTCTGGTAGGTTTCACCAAACCATTCTATTCGATATAACGATAATAAGAACCTGCTTTCTCTCACGACTAAAGCCTTGATATCAATCGAGAAACTCGACGATTTCATTGATCTCGCTAGGGTTAACATTAGAACCGGGTTGAAATGAACATTTCTAAAGACAGAAGTTTTGTCTTACTTTTTGTGTAAGTAATTGACATTTTAGATGACTCGAATTCTATCTTCTGACTGACAAATTCTGTATCATAGTCTGGACAATTCGAAGAAAGAGGAATAACGTTTCAGCGTGTTCATTGGGCCGTTGATAAAGTTCATTTTGATCGTTACGTATTAAGTCGACCCGAGACCTGCGAATTTCTCGATGATACGGAGATCAGACGACGCGAAGCGTGAAAAAATTATGACTGGGGTGGAATGATCGTGTGTAGGTTCAACTCAGGATATTAGATAAGTGGCTGGATTATAAATGGCCACATGGCACCAGCCATTTGAACGCACGATCAATGTCTTTTGGAGATGGTTATTTTTGACCTCAACTTCTATCCCACTGATGTCTAGACACATGGTATTCAATATTCAACAAAAATCTCCAAGTTCTATCGTCCCCGTGTAACAAACTTCTGTAATCTATTCATGAACAAATCTTTCTGCTATTCGATGAATTTATCATCGTTTCAGAACGACTGAGATTAGACGGATTTTAAATAACAGTCAATTTATTATAACGTAACATTTTACCAGAACTCAATATAAAATTGAAACCATAAATCAAATCTGAAGTGTATGATATCCAGGCTAAGCAGCTTTTCGTCTGTTAATAAAAAAAAAACAAAAGGAGAAGTAAGAAAGCGAGACGTCTGGAGTTTTTCACGAGAAATTTCGTAACTTTCATTCAGAGAATCGGGCGTTTTTCCACCCACGGAAAGGTTCTCTCAGAACCGAGGCATTGTCGCCATTTTCAGCGTGCCCGTACAAACGTTTCGCCGACCGTGCGGATCGTTTTTTTTTTTTTTTTAACGTTTATTAAGGTCGCTCGCGATTCCTTCTCCTTTCGTCGAAAGAGATCTCGCAGTTGCCTGGCTTCGCAGTCAATAGCACTTACACGGTCTAAACGGCGCAGGGGCGTGCCGAAAAGATCGGATTAACAGCGAAAACCTAACGAGAGATAATTGGATGAGCATGGAGTTAAACCGAACACGGTTTATAAACGCCGTTTCGTCAGCTCCGCGATTGAGAATTCGTAAAACGGGAACAACGACCAGTTTCTCTTTTCGCGAACCTCGGACTAACAGCCTCTATTATCTCTCTCTCTCTCTCTCTCCCTGGTATCTTCCATACATAAACAATGAACAAACGAAACTGTTGAATGGAACGAAACGGGGAGATCCGATAATTCTCTGGCGAGAAAACGAACAATGCCGATGCGAAGCTGACCGGAACCCTGGCGTACCACCGTTAACGAGATTCGCGGAAGATAAAACTAAAAGCGCGGGGTCTCGTGCAACCACGAGGCTCGCTGGCGAATCTAGATTGCGTTTGTCGATTGTTTCTTCGACATGCGATATCTACGGTGAACAAATATGTTTACTGGCTGCACGAGATCCACGAATGCAGGAGTTTATCATCGTCGACGAGGATTGTAACACGCGAGTTTCGATCCCCGGTATGGTTTAACGGACTCCTCCGAGGATTTCCACAGTGTGGATGTAAAACCGGCGAGAGATATTCAGACAGTTTTTAGATGGAGTACAATTTTAGATTTGCCAAGAGTGTTCGAAGAGATTGGTTTTTCGAAAGTTGACGGGGAAAATTCAGAATTGTCGTTTGGAGAAGCTATTTTAAATTAATAGACTGATGGATGTGACTGCCAAGTGACAGAGAAAAACAGACCGATCTTTACAGTTTGATCAAACTCATGCATCGTTATTAAAAACTGACCTAAAGAGGTATTATAAATACAGTGTTGGAAGAACGTTCCAATTCTCTCGGTTTTCGGCTGGAAATTTCAAGCAGATTGAAGGCAACCGGAGCGAAGGCGACTCGCGTTAAGCATTTAGATGAGGAGCGAAGAGGGGGGGAAAAAAAAGGACTTCCAAAAATAATTGGCACGAAACGACAAAGGGGTTAACGACACGGAAGAGACCGCGCGTGCAACGAGAGCACGAAAGAACGAGAAAGTGGGAACACGTCGAGCCGTTTCACAGGCAAATGCATAATTCTACGTTGAAACTGGCGGTCCTGGACGGGAGAGCTAGTCATTTAAGTAATACACCCCGCGTATAACGCTTCGCGTCGTACTCCTCGGGGCCCTGAGTAGAAGAACTAGGGCATTGCGTGCTCCAGTATAATAAGTATTTTAGCGCCCTGCTCGTACCCCTGCTCTGGTAATTACACGAACGGATAGAGCGGATTTTAACTTGGAATCTAGACTCGCGGCGTAGTCAAAGGTCACGTCGGACCAACGATAAGAAGAGAGAGTCCGCCTCGACATCGTAAAAAAAAAAAAAGATTCCGTTCGCCACGGAAGTCTGCCATAGTCGTCGCGTTTTTTTTATCGGTTCTAAAAACTATCTATCTCGCCGTATACAACTCGTTCAAATCGCAAAGACGAAGACCGATTGCGTCGATCGATTGATTTTACAGAAATTTCTCTGCGGATGTCACAACGTTGATATTGCGCGGGTATCGTTGAAAGCTTCGAAACGAAGCCGCGGTTTCGTAATCGGAAGCCTCCGGCCGTGTCTTCGAGGTTTGCCGGATCGTTGACGGCTGTCAAAGAGAGACAGGATGAAGAATGTTTCTCTCCCGGAACTTGTCAGCTGTCCCCATCCCCCCTTTCCGGATCATTCGCCCTGCCCTATCTCAAGAAACATCCTTCGTGCAGAGAATCTCGACAATGATTTCCTCGAATCGATGGTGGAGAACAGAGAGAAAAGAGAGAGACTTCGTTTCTCGGCTTCATTAGCAACGTTAAAATTCCACTGGAGCTTTCAAACTGAACGACTAATTATTCTCGCCGCAGTTTTCTTGTGATAAATGAAGCTCCCCCGTTTCACGTCCCGCTGGATAATCTCCGCTCCTTTGGGAATTTCTTTTTTTCTTTTTTTTTTCTTTTTTCTAACGCCCTTGAAACGAAGCGAGGGGAATCCGTAACGCGCGCTACGCTGCACCCTCGAAACACGTGCGGATAAAAATAATTTCACACACCTGTACCGTGTAATTGGTGGCCGATCAATTATTAAAGAACCAGCCAAGAATAAGAGAACTGACCTCTTGGAGAGGCGATGCAGAAGTTTCAGACTAAATTGAAACAATTCTCCCTTAACCACTCGCGCTGGCAACTGACTGCGGACCATAACGAGTGACCAAGCCGTATACAATCTTATTGAACTCGTCGGTTATGACATCACTAGGATAGAAATTATTCAGAAGTAATAAATTTATTATTTGTTTCGCCTATTTCGTTTCACTTAAAACTGAGGGGATATTACAATTTTGGAACAAAAAATTCTCGACGTGCGTGGCAAGAGGTTAATGTTCAATGGTCAACGTGTTTGCAGGAAAATCAAAGGAAATACGGTGACATTTGTGTCACTTCGAATCGTTGAAACATTTATCTTGCTTCCCCTTCCTTCGTGGAAATAAAAAACACGAAAGGGAGAAGATGAAACACGTAGCTGAGGATATCTCCCCTCGGCATCGAGCTTCAATCTCTCTAGACCGATCGAGAGAATACGTATCAGCGAGTTTCTTTCCCCTTTCTTATCTTACGCGATTACGTTAATCTGATAGATCGTGGCAGTCGTCGCTAACTCGAGTGCCATTATCGATCTAACGATCGTTGGCCACGTTATCTGAACGAACGCGTGCGATCAACGCATCTTAAACGTACCGACTTTGATCTAGCTAACAGCATTGATGTACAGCACGCGATGTGTGCATCGATAACCACCGCGACATTAAAACGGATGTCACGGCGTAAAGGTCGAAGGTTCTTGCCGCCCTTTCCCTACAACTGCATGTGCACTTCTATCGCGTGAAACACGCATTATTGGCAATTACCGGCGAGATTGCTGCTGGGAATGATCGATAAATCAGAACGGTCGAGCAACTGTTGTCTAGCAACAACAAAACACGGAAATACAAAACACAGGGAAACAATATTCGCAAATAATTAATTCCGGAGAAAGTGCTCGCTGTATAGTATATTTAGCAGCTTTGAAAATTATTCCAATTATAACCACTTGCGCTGGCAACTGATTGCGGACCATAACGAGTGACCAAACCGTATTCACCGTATTCAACCGACAGAAATGATTGAAGTAATAAAGAGGTGATAAATTTATTATTTGTTCTGCCTGGGTTATAAATATTAAATGTAATAATTAAACTGAGAGAATATTGCGATTTCTGCAAACACGGCACGTCGTTCCAGCGCAAGAGGTTAAAAGAAAGATTTTACCCAAGAAATGATAAGAGAAAAACAAATGAATTTCAGGGAATGCATCGTTGCTGATCCAAACGGACGAGTGCAACACCGGAAGGCATCCCCTGTTGGCGAACAATCTGCAGGACGGTGGCGCGGACAGCGACACGAACAGCCACTGCGCGCTCATCCTCGAGGAAACGACGCCCACCTCGGCGAACCACAACTGCGGCAACCGGGAGAAGAGCAACGGGAACAACAACTACGAGATGCGAGAGTTCAATAGGAGATTGTGGCTGTCGAACGGCGGCAGCCCGGGCACGGGTATAACAGCCGGTGGTCAAAGCAGGCGCACCTGACTATGGAAGTGGTGGCGAAACACGTCGAACCGTCTCCTCTACAGGAGCAATCGGTCCGCCGAGATCACCGTGTATAAGTAAGCCTATCCGTATACGCGTGGCTCTCTATACACGCGAATCGTTAACAATCGTGTTAACGACTAACGGCGAAACGATCTTTTTTTTTTCCTTCTCTTGCCCAAAAGAAGATAGATAGATAGATAGATAGATAGATAGATAGATAGATAGATAGATAGAGAGAGAGAGAGAGAGAGAGAGAGAGAGAGANTAGAAAGATAGATAGATAGATAGATAGATAGAGAGAGAGAGAGAGAGAGAGAGAGAGAGAGAGAGAGAGAGAGAGAGAGAGATGCGATGAAATACGAATCGACCTTCGGATTCTCATGTTCACGTTCTCTAACCTGCTTAATGTACAAAGCTCTCCCTGGTTCGTTAACGAAGAGTAATTAAACCGTACGTTTTATAAACGTAGGAGGAGTGTATAGTATATCTTTTGTATAAGATATATAGATATACATAGATATTTTAGTACGAGGTATCGTAGATTGGATGGTTTAAATTGAAAACAACAGCCCGTGTACATGTCGAGAATCTAGCGTACTATTGTGCGGTATTCAGTGGTTAAGTTTTTCTTTTTTAAAGGGAGAAACGTAGAGAGTAGAGGTGTTGTAATAATCGTATAAATAGTCGTAACGATAGAGAGTTGTTTTTAATAAAGAGAAGACCCCGATCTTTCACTTCAGAAGACAATACAACACACGTCACAGGCACAACTGATTATAGAGACGTATCGAGAAGGATATTACGCTCACGAGGTATTGATTTTTGCGTAAACCCGTCTTCAGCGTTTCCGTCGAATCCGAAGGGAGGTTCCTGTTTGATCCTTCATCCTGTCTTTTCTTTTTTTCTTTCGCTCTTTTTTTCTTTCTTTCAAATCACGCGATGTTCGAGCAACGTTTCTTTATATCCCTTCCGAGAGCATAAAACGGGCAGTTTTTCTTTTCCTCCGTCGAATTTCAGTACCGGTAGAGATCAATTTCTCTCCCGTTGTCCCTTTTTTTTTTTTACGAGGACGCTACAATTTCCCATCCTTTCTCGTTATCGGGAAATTATCGAACATCGAGGAACGAAAATGGTATCGTCTCGCTCTCGCGCTGAAATTGTGTGAACGCGTAAATTTTCAATCTCTCAGCAAATCGAACATTTCTTCGTTTCGATCTTCAATTTGTTCTGTGTGAATGTAAAACGTAGCATGATAAACTTGATACAACAATTGCGATTATAGTGCGACGTTGATCCATCGTTTTACGTTAAATCGTGAATTTCTACAATTAACCACGCATTCATAATCTTCCCTTCTCTAATTTCTTCACTGTTAAATCGTACACATCGCTGATAATACATTGTACACACACTCTCTGTGTTTCAGACCCTCTTTTAAATATTCTCAAAGACGAATACCCTTTTAAATCGACAAAATAACGAAATTGATTGAACATTGGAGCCGCTGACGATTGACATCTCTTAGTATTTTTCTATTAACCTTCGCCAGAATGTTCCCTCTATCTGCTGGGTAAACGAAGATTAATCGCCTCATTTCGAGAAGTCATCGTGAACGTTGTTGGAATCGTCAAATTGTTCTATAGACGAAAGAATCGTGAGATCGAACACCAGCAGTTCTCTCGTTGACACTTACACACTGGATACAGAATGCTCGTGCTCTTCGAGAAAAACCTATTTTAGTCAAACCACGAGGCAAATTCTAACCGTATTATCGATTGATATTAAAACAGAAAATAACGTAACAATAAAATTACACTTCAATTCATTCCTTCGGGTCGTCGTGTTCTCTTTTGTCTTCGCGTCTTGTTGCTTCAATCGAGGCAGCAGATTTGCAACAGACCGATATTAGTCGGCGATATTGTTGCAATTGACAACCGCCTGAATTAGATAGATGTGAGAAGAAAGGAATTCGTCAATAATCGATTCTAATTCTTCGTATTAGAGAGAAATTCCGATTGGAGAGGGGAATTCGATTGTATCGAGCATCAGGCGCACCGTTGATTTTGATTCCATTAACGAATCTCTATTTTCGTCAAATTGATCAGCTCTCCTATTCAACGTCCCGTTTTGCGAACTTGATCGGATTAGAATCGGACATTTTGATAATCGCGATTGAACTCGAGTTTCCGGCTATATATTTTTAGAAGTCGGGAGGTGGATTAATTGACAGACACGTCGTTAGTCTCGGTAGATAGGAACTCGGTGGATGACCTGTACCAGAATTTCCTCCAATAGAACAGGATTATTCTGTCAGCGTTAAACGAAACGTTTACGCTGAACTGCGAACGAGCATTTGCATCGTCAGGTCTCACGTCTCCCAGGATTCGAGTAGCATAAAATTAAGGAAGACTGCAGCGAAAAAGAATAACATTAGGCGGTAACGAAAAAAAAATATATATATATATAAATATATAATAAATATATATATATATAAAATTAAAAAAAAAGGAATAAAAAGTATGTAACACAAGACCAAAGCATTTAACTTCGACAAAAATCGATACCGCGATTACAAGATTACTAAACATAAACGAAAACGACCAAATCAAACTATATACAATACTAAGCGTATCTTCATTTTTTAAAGGATAGGTCCGCAGACCGGAGCTAAGGTTTCTAAAGATTCTACCGACATCACGAGCACACCAGCCCACAATAAGCGAATAACGTTCAAAGTTCTACGCGTCGCCAGGAAAGTGTATCGTTGAACCGTCTTTTATCGGATAGGGTGCACTCCGAAACCCTGTAGTCGACGATAGAGAGATTTATTTAATAAAACTGTGAAATGAAACTGTTTCTAAACCGTGGCTAGGCTAGACTAGGATACTAACTTTGCCGTATCTCGTTCGTTTACTCTAAACACCTAGCGACGCGACGAGTGGACGAATCATTTTAGCAACTACGCGCGATTTTCAAGATACACTTCCCTCGTGACATTGTACACTGCAAGTGCAGAGTCTGCACGACGATGCGGCCCAAAGTGCTGACGAACAGAGTAAATTTCCTTTTGCGTGACGACACACGACCGGCCAGTGAAGCGAGAATCGACACGAATGAATTGCAAGGAAGATCGAACGAGAGGCGAAGGGGCGAAAGAGAAAAAAATGAAAGAAAGAAAGAAAGAAAAAAATTACGTAAAAGTGAAAAAAAGAAAAAAAAAGAAAAGAAAAACAGAGGAGGTGCGTCGAAGCTGCACAAAGGGGGAATAGGAAGGTCTGTGCTTGCCTTCCGACATCCTTTCGATTCTCTTTCTACGCGTATATTCTTTACACACGTCTTTCCGTCCTCGCACGGTCGGTGAACAAAAAAAACGAAAGAAACCAAAAAGAAAAAAAAAAAGAGGAAGAAGAAAAAGATGAAAAATAATCAATTACTTTTGTAGATTTATTTTTTAGCAGTAAGTTTTCCTATATGAAACCATCTCTCTTTGAATCGAAGCGAACCAAAGAGCATTTCAGACACGAGGCCGAAATTATATACTGATTTTTACCGCGCGAATCACTGTCGCAAGTAGTATGTCACAAAGTGCAAAATGTAACTATCGTGCGCTATTAACTATTTGAAATGGTAATATTCCCAGCGATCTGTTCCCTTCTGCCCCTTTTTAATTAACATTTGAATACCGTTTATTACATATCGTTATAGCGCGTTTAATTAGCGAAACGGTGGAAATTGCTCTCCGCTTCTCCGTTTACCGCGTTTCCGACTTAAAACTGTGAACGCGAAGGTTGGGTTGAGCTGTATCAACGCACTCGGTTGCATTTATATATACACGATTGAGAGTACAGTGCGTTGCTCGCTATCGAAAGTTTTTTAGCACACGTATACCGGCGAGATACGTATATCAAAGGTTAATCGCTTATCGTCACGCGAACGTTTATTTTTACTTGTTTCTCTTTGATGTTACGGCGTTCTTTTTTTTCCACCCCCCATTTCCATTTTTATGGTAAAAATTCTAGCAACGAACTCGTACTTTCGAAGTGGAACCGTCGAGGATTACGAAGAATGCGATAGTTACGGGAGAATATTGTGGGATACTACTGTCAAATTGATTCTCCCTCTGCGAAAAAAATATACGACTATATAGGAAACACGAGAAAAAAAAAATAGAAAATCTCTTTTTTCGACGAGCTATACTAAATAGTGGAGATGTAAAAAAGAAAAGTAAAAAGAAAAAAAAAGGCGAAACGTTGGATTGAGGAAAAAATACATATATATATATAGATATATAGAAATATATATATATATATATATATATATATATATATATATATATATAGAGAGAGAGAGAGAGAGAGAGAGAGAGAGAGAGAGAGAGAGAGAGACAAAACACACAAAGTCACCGCATAAGAGTAACGACTATAAATTCCTAGTTCTTTTTATATAAAACGATACATGCAGCGCGAGTAGTCTGTATTGATTTGTGCAGTAAGTCGTATAAATATAATACGATACTCAAAGTAATTGGCTTCCTAGCTAGGATTAATCGAATCTTAGGGATTATATACGTTTACAAATGCAAAAAATAATGGATATACGTATTAGTAGATACTGTATATAGCGATGTATGGTAGTCAAATATTAAGAGTCGATCGTCTGTTTAAGAGAAAGCCAGAATCCATTGCACACGATTTAATCATGTATGCATATATCGAGAAACATCAGCTTTCTTTACTTTTGTTTAAAACGAAACATGAACGAAAGTTCACCGAGACTATCAAGATACAAGCTGTGAGGTTCATCGTTAGAATTCAGATTTGATCTTTTGTCTTTCTCGTAATTACATCAGTCTGGACAACAGGGTATTCTTAGCATCGTACGTTATAACGTGAATAAATTACCAAAGAAGTCATTTATTACACGACACGACGATTATTGCGCGTTCCTAACGAGATTTTTTTTTTTTTCAGTTTTATCATGCACAATTTTTTATCATTAAAAAAAGAGAAAAAAGAAATGGAACGCGTGAAGAGAAAAATAAGTAATCGAGGGTTCTTTCTTAATCAGGCCATCGAGTTATCGTTGAATGTACTACAATAATAATATGAAAGCTTACACCTCGCAGACATACAGCCTCTGCCACTAAATGTACATAAGGATATACTATATGTAAAACATACAACAGATAGCGTTAATTAATTTTTAAACCGATCATTTAGAAAGGCAACTATGTTATTGTAAGCCGCCCATGAAACATGAGAACCTACATGGCTACCTTTAATTAGAATAAGCTTCAAAACTTTTGGCTAAACGAAACAGTGATATACTGTTTCTTCACGTTTTAATTCGTTTCTTCGATTCGTTCAATCGTTCAATCGTTATACTCGTTAAACGAACGAAAGACTCGTAACTCTATGTTTTAGTTAGACGTATATATATCCAGTCAACGATGAATAACGATTCTATAATGAGAGAGGCTTTAAAAATGATTCAACATGTGTAGTAATTTGTAACTGATTGATATTTAAATGTAATACGTATATCGAGACGAATGAAAGAGAGGGAGCTTTGAATAGTGCCTGCTTAAGAAACCTAATTTACTGTATCTGTAAATGGTTAGATATGGTATGTACGTTATTTCGTACACGGTAAACCCAATAGGACTACCGTAGCCAAGTATGGGTAAAAGTGTAACTAGAATATAAAATGCGTTCGTTATACTTTCATAATCATGCATATTACTATGCACAACGGGAAACGCTTATCTCGAACTTTTTTTAAAGAATTCTTACAAGTACATTTTTAATTGAGACATTAAAAACAACCTGGAAGAATTTAATTCGAACGAGTATCTTTTTTCAAAATGTTCTACCTTACAGAACATTTGATTAAATTAATTTCGATACACTGCATGGACATAGTTTTCTAACTTTGGCTTTAATCATGCGTTATTCATATTATATTATTGTATCATACCACTCTTCCCTATACTACACTATGAGTTCGTGTTATTCAATACATATTCTTAAATGTACATAAAACCTATGTGGTCGTAATTGTATGTAAATACTGTTAAACGTTCTATAACTCCTCTGAAATATGAATACAAGGAAAATTGGTTATTTAGTATAATCCTGATTTAAGACTTGACTTACTTTTATCTCAGATTCCTTCACTTGCAACGTGGTATCCATTATAGCGCCGCCAATTACAATCTATAACATAAACAAATTACAGAATGAGAAAATAAAGTAAACAATATTATATATTTTTTAGGATATACAAATATTTTTGTTTTATTTACTGGATTTCTTTCTGCTGCCAGAGTGCATTTGAACGCATTATTGTTGAGAGAACTTTGGGAACATTTTTTGGCCAAATTCATTGCAATTTCTGCTGCTATACTTGCATTATTTTCTATGAGTGCCATGTCTGTTAATTTTAAAAAGATAAAAATGAAGTAAGAGGTACCAATTTAGCTTATGTCATTCTTATTTTTATATCAAAGAATTTTTTTACTTACTAGCTCGAAGAGATTGACCATGCGTAATTTTATTTATTTCTTCTAGCAAAAATGGTGTGACATTCTTTCCACTTATATTTTTACTCTTTGCACTTTCTAAAGCATTACATATGGCTAATTCCATTTCTTTAGAATCTAATGCATATTCTCCAGGAATAGAGACAGCAAACAATAATCCTGTTTGAAGACCTAATTCTCTTTGCGCTTTAAGAATCTTTGCTGCCTCTTGTGAATTTGATACAGTATGTGGCACTTTTATTTTCTGAAATGTTTCAGTGCAGTAAAATGCAGGGAAATAGTCTGTTTTACCAATTTTTACAACTGGAACTCCTTGTGTTTCCTACAAGTAGAAGTGATTATTAGTTTCTATTGTAATAATTATTACTTTTTATGCAAGGAGAAAATATATTAACCAAATATTCTAATGTCTTTTCAATATCTAATATAGATTTAACACCAGAACAAACAACAGCTACAGGGGTATGTCCAAGCTCTACTAAATCAGTACTAATATCAAAAGTCTGTTCTGCTCCACGGTGGACACCACCAATACCGCCTGTTGCCATTATGGGCAAATCTAATAAATTTGCTATTAACATTGTTGCACTAACAGTTGTTCCTCCATTTAGTTTTTGAGCAACAACTGTTGATATATCTCTGCGTGAACATTTAATAGTTTTAATAGAATCTGATTTAGCTAGTGTTTGCAGTTGTTCATTGTTTAAACCAACATGTATCTGTCCACTTAAAATTCCTATAGTTGCAGGTACAGCACCCTGATGACACAAAATTAAAATATAGAAAAAGTAATTATTTGCTTTCCTTTCCAATAATAATTTATAAATAATTACTTTCTTTCTGACAACATTTTGCACTTGAATGGCTGTCTTCAAATTATCAGGATAAGGCATTCCATGAGTAATAATTGTGGATTCCAAGGCCACAATTGGTAATCCATTTTTCTTAGCCAGTTCTACATCAGAACTACAAACAACAGTCTTGCAATTAATGCTAACTTGACGCTTATTTAATGAATTAATTCTTTTCACTGCTTCAAGAAATCTTCGAAAATTCATCCACTGCATTTTCATGTTTTTAGGTATGTATAAATACTATACTAACATTCGGATACTTGTTATTTGTCATTTGATGATAAAATGAAACGAATATTGACAACAGGGCGTTGAACATTGATAATATAATATTATCCACAGGTTATAAATGCGTCATTAACCTCTAAAAATTCTTTTTCTCTTATAATTCTGATAAAATTTGAAATAATGAATGTATCAAAAAGTTAATTTAACGTAAATCTCGATAACACATATCTTCGATCTATCGACTTTATATTTGTATTGTGAGCTTACTTCAAAAAGTACGTAACGTAATCAATTTCCAAATTTACAAAGAATTATAAATATTTTGTATTTAAAATTACTACAATAATTTTCCACGAATATTAAATGAAATAATTCGAAAATAACTTTAATAATTCGAAAATAACTTTAATGAAATGAGTCGAAAATAACTTTAATAATTAGAGACATATTAATTATATCCTAGTTCTATTATTTACTAAAAAACAATCTTAATTTTTACTAAAAAACAATCAACATTTTTCTATTTTAGTAGAACATACTATAGTATGCACGTAAACAAAATGAGTGTAATTAAATGAAATGTTAATGAATTCTTATTTCGCTCTTTGGAATCATTAAGTATTGATCTTTGATCTCAGATATTAAGAACTAAAACATGAATAAGAAACTAAATTTGTTTTTCATTTTATAAATCACAGTATTTGTTCATAAATATCAATCTCCTCATATATTCAAAAAAAGAAAAGATACTTAAAATTTTTTAGTATATTGTTTAATTTATTTTTTATATTATTTTAATATTAGTATATATCTATTATCTATTTAATATATTTTAGTATATATCATTTAAAAATGTAAAAAAACAAAAATTCAAAATTATCAGAAATTATTTAAAAAATAAATATCTATAACAATCGATATTTCGAATAACTTTTACTTTTTAACTATATTTTCTAATACCTGAGAATAAAATCATTAACATTAACGTTTTTATGTTTTTAGAAATTACACTCTCTTCACCAACTACGCAACTTTATTAAAAGCGATGATATTCAGAATATGAAATTTGCACTTAATTACAATTTTATATATATTCAAATGTCAATTTTTAAATCGTTCGAGGTACTTGAATTTCATAAAGTTGCTACGTTCCTGATCGAACGAGAATATAGTGGGCAACGCATCATACGATTTCGTCAATTCGCTTTCTCCAGTCGACAGATTATAAACTTAAAAAGCATACGAAAATATAATTTATTTACTCTTGTAAAATATATACATTGTTATAAGTAAATAAAATCATTCTGAATTAAAGAACGTAAATATGAAATCAAAGAAATCAAATAATATCGGGCTATTATATTTAAAAACTTATAATTTGCTACAAGTTCTTGGGTAAGTATTATGAAATGATATTACTATAGTTATAAAATAATTAGATATAATATAACATTTTATCGCTATTGTTTTCAAATTTTATTGACTGAAATCTCTGTATTCTCTGCGTTAATTTTTAATAATTCAATTTTTATTAAAAGATGTACTTAATGTTAATAATAAAAAATAAACATTATAAAAAACATTCTTGCAAATACTTACAAATTTATATGCACTTGCAGCTGGAGTTACATATTTTATAAGTTTATGGTAAATGATTACTCTTCTATATCAAAAGCAACTCTATGGTACAATGTTAAATGGCCTGTTATTATCTTTCAACATGCTGCTCTTTTGGAGGTAAACATTAATATTAAGTTTGATTTTGTTCATAAAAAATTAACTATTATTATTACAGATATTCCATGCTGTGACTGGTTTAGTTAAATCAAATCCTGTAATTACAACTGTTCAAGTGTTTAGTCGTATTATAGTTGTAAGTGGAGTACTATTAGCCACTCCAGATAGTTATGCAGCATCATCTTTTGGTGTTCCATTAGCCATCTTTGCATGGTCAATAACAGAAATAATTAGATATTCATTTTATTATTTGAATCTCAATAATTTTGTTCCTTATTTCCTTACATGGTTAAGGTATGTAATTTAACAATTTATATTATATATATAAAGCTTTCCTATATGAGCATATCTATATTTCAATATATAAAATTGAAATATTTTAATTGTTACAGGTACACATTATTTATTGCATTATATCCAATAGGTATAACTGGAGAATTATTATGTTTATATTCAGCTGTAAATTATGCAAGTTCTCATCCAGATTTCTGGAGTTACAGACTTCCTAACTTATGGAATTTCATCTTTAGTTACTATTGTGTTCTTGTAGCTATTATGCTATCATACATTTCCCGTAAGTTTTTTAGAACTTTATTGTTGTATGTATTGGTCAAAAACTAATTTCTTTTCTTTGTATTGCAGTCTTTCCACGTTTATATTTACACATGTTTGCTCAAAGACGTAAAATTATAGGAGGTGAAACATCCAAGAAATCTCATTAATATAAATGAAGTTTTAATATATTTTATTAACATTTTATGATATCTGTGGTGAAAATAAACATTGTAATATAAAGAATAATGTTTTTGTTGTAAAATATTATTTATAAAGTATGTACATTATAACACTATAAAAGAATATCAATATAATTTATTAAAAAGTTTCAAAATATTCAATCTTTAACTTACGAGTTAGAAAGGTTATCCGCGTTGTCACCGTGCTTATTTTACCATTACATAAACTTTGTCAATTAAATGATAAACATCATTTGAACTAGCTTCAAAAAAAGAATATTTTATATTATTCATATCATTTATACTGCTTAAGAGTAACACAATTCTCAAGAGTATTATTTGATATATAATAGAGAAACAAAATATAAAACCCTAAAACATTGTCTCTCCATGTTTAGTCGAATACGAGTTGTTCGCGACAATCAATTTTAAACGTATATGCAAGTGAATATATAAATAATATTACTTTTTTAATGACAACGATATCGAACAATTTCACTTAAAATTACAGTTGAGGAAGTTATACAAACTTGAAAACATGTCCGAACATAATGATGACGCAGAAAAGGGTAACGTTTTCGAATTGTCATTTGTCCACCAAAGTAGAATTCATTTTTTATATCGGTTAAATCGTTTTTTAAATTGTAGGCACAAAATTCAAAAGACTAAATTTTCTGTTTCGATATACACATTTTTTTCAAAAATAAAAGTTAAGGACAATTTGTCGGTTGAAACTATTAACCTTGTATATCAAAATATCAAAATATTATGAAATAATGAACTCAACTTTTTTGTTATTATAATACTTTTTAATTTTTCTATGTATTTATTGTAACATTAATTCATCTAATATGAATCGTTATCATAAAGCAGTGAATATGATAACGATAGAGGTTAACTGTCACCTATGAGAGCTTGGATAAAGCTTAATTAAATAAAATGGTAAAATGAATTAAGAAGAGTTATTGTTCTACACTGATTGTCACAGTCTCAGAATATTTAAATTTTCACATTACCGTAAAATTTTAGGTAACTGTTAAATGACATATATCTTTATCGAGTTATACTATAGTCGTAACATCACGATGTCTGCAGCGGGTCAAAATGTTACCGCAAATCATTTTTCCTTTAATCAGCCGACAGCGGCAATTATTCGTCCAACACCTCTGGCGAAAATCTGTATTTATGTATTTTTATTGGAGTCAGTACAATGTATTTATTTTTTTAAATGAATTATTCGAGATTATATTAAGTTTATTGTTATTTCATTACTTTACTCAGTTAACAATGCATGTTACATTTCTGAAAGCTAATAGGAAGTAGACAGTCGTGATGTATGATCATGTGATGAAAATTGGAAATTCATGGTTCACCTATATTTGTTAAATTGTCTTGCTAACAAACGTTACATTTATTCGTAGTGCTACTATATTGCTATAATTGTTATTCATCTTTTTTCTTTTTGTATTAGAGAAGAAATCAAATGAAGAGGCAGCAAATAGTTCTTCAGAACAAGAAGAGGTAGAACATTCTGACATGGAGAAAATACGTAAATATTTAGCACAAATGTTGAGACTTTCTGATTCATCAAATTATGATGAACAGTCACAGCAGAAAGTCCTCCGTGAACTTAGCATAGATGGAGTGGTAGATTATATAAAAGAAAATGGAAACTGTAAAATCATTACTATGGCTGGAGCTGGTATCTCCACATGTATGTTTTGAAAAATATTTCCAATCTTGAATAGATATATTGCACAAAATGCTTATTAGATTTTTTTATTTTCCAGCTGCAGGAATTCCTGACTTTCGATCACCATCAAGTGGTCTTTATCATAATTTAGAGAAATATAATCTACCTCATCCCCAAGCTATTTTTGAATTAGATTTCTTTATGGAGAATCCTGAGCCATTTTTTACGCTTGCAAGAGAATTGTTACCTGAAGGTTTCAAGCCTACACCATGCCATTATTTTATTCGTCTTTTATGGGAGAAGGGATTACTTTTGAGACATTACACTCAAAATATTGATACATTAGAAAGAATGGCTGGTTTACCTCCTGAAAAATTGGTAGAAGCTCATGGTACATTTCATACTGGTCGATGTCTCAAATGTAGAGCACCATATACTCTTTCATGGATGAAAGGTACAGCTTTTTCACTTTATATAGGTTTCTGTCTAATGTTACAGTAAGATCACAATTATTGTAATTATATACATATCTCAAAACTCAGTTTCCAACACCTGTTTTTAGAAAAAATTATGGAAGGTGTTATACCAAAATGTGAAGAATGTAATGAAGGTGTAGTAAAACCTGATATAGTGTTTTTCGGAGAAATGTTACCTGAACGCTTCCATTTTCTTGCTGATCGAGATTTTGCACAAGCAGATCTTTTGATAATTATGGGATCAAGTTTGGTTGTTCAGCCTTTTGCGTCTTTAGTGGATAGGTATGTATTAGTTGTAAACATCATATTGTTTCCATTTCACTCAATTTTTACATGCAATTAATGATGTGCGTACATCTAACTATAATTTTTTTGAAGGGTCCGACCTAATTGTCCGCGCTTACTTATCAATAAAGAAAAAGTTGGTATGCAAGACCGTTTGTCGCGACTTCTAGGATTGCGACACGGTTTGATCTTTGATACACGAAGTTCTCACGGTGGTCGTGATGTTGCTTGGTTAGGCGATTGTGATACTGGTTGTCAATTATTAGCAGAAAAATTGGGCTGGGGTGTACGTTTCATTTTTAAATTATATGTTTAGTATGAAATTTTAAACTGTGAAATATAGCTTATCTAAATCTATCTTTTTTTCAGGATGAGTTGAAAGAGCTCATAAAAAAAGAACACGAACGTTTAAGTGCAGAAACTAATGCAGAAACTAATGCAGAAACTAGCAAAGATTAATTCTTCTAATCTAATTATTACAAAAAAATCTAGCTTTCTGGATTACTTGGGATTTTGCTGCTACTTCTTTTAGAAGAAGAATGAACAAATACAGATAAACGATATTTTGCTTCAAAGAAATTGTAATGACATTGTTTAGGATGTTAAAGATATAAAAAATCCCTGCTTTTACCTGTATCATCTATATCATCATTTTTTTTATAGAAGAGCATATTAAATGCTAAAAAGTATAATTTTTGAATGTGTGATTTTTCAGAAATTAATATTTATGCCGTGAATATATTTTATTGATAATAATAATGCATTACAATAACATCCGCTCAATGATATGTAAATAATTTATTTCTTCATATAATATATAATAATGTTATGCAAATATAAATGTGAGTTTTGGCAGTTAAATCATGTGTACAAATAAAACAGAGTAAAATATACAATACAATATAAAATTTATTTCATATTAAAGGGTCTTACGGTCACTTCCTGAGCTTGCTGTTGATGTAATTTGCCTGCACCTACAGCTGCTGCAGCCATGGGTTTACGACCACTGTATTTTATCTGTAAGTTACAATTTTACTTTTTGCAAATATTTCAACTATTATATAAATTATTAACTTACTACTCTGCCACATAAATTTTCAAAACGAGGCTTGATAAAACTCCATGCTCCCATATTTTGCGGTTCTTCTTGACTCCATATGAAAGCTTAAGGAAATATTTATATTTATATTTCGTAATATAGTTAAATATTTACTTTCTATAACTTACTTTTTGCATATTTATATTTATCGATTTCTTGCAATAATTCTTGTATTGGAAAAGGACATAGATTTTCAACTCTAATAATTGCTACATTTTTCTGATCTGTACTTTCTCTGAAATTATCAAGAGCGTAGTAATGTTTGCCGCTCACGAGGATCACTTTAGTCACTTTAGATTCTTCTATTTTTTCATCTCCTGTTAGATTATTTCATTTAAAATTAAATATGATTAGAGAGAGGGGGGAGGGGAGATGTCATCTGTTGCCTATCCAACATACCTATAACGCTTTTAAATGTAGTTTGTGATTGCATATCCGTTATCGGTGAAGTCGCTGCGATATGACGCAGCAATATTTTTGGAGCCACCACTATTAAGGGTTTTCGAAAATTTCTTATCATCTAACAGAGATGTAGACAATTTATAATGTATTAAAAATATAACAAAAAATCTATTACAACAAGACTCTTACTTGTCTTCTCAATAGATGAAAGTACTGAGCCGGTGTCGTGGGGTTCGTTACGTACATATTAACATCATCACCATCTGGTTTATCTTCATTGCTGTCTGTAAGCTGTAAAAACCTCTCAAGTCTGCAGGAACTATGTTCAGGACCAGCACCGTCATAGCCATGTGGCAAAAGTATCGTTAAACCACTGCTTAACATCCATTTTGCTTCACTGCTGTTTACAAAAGTGTCAATCATGATCTGTGCCCCATTAAAGAAATCTCCAAATTGTGCTTCCCATATTGTCAAAGTAGTTGGTACAGCTATACTCATCCCATATTCATACCCCAGAACCGCTTCTTCTGACAAAATACTGTTAGCTAACTCTAATTTTCCTGTTTGTCCATCGATCATCGAATTCAATGGAATATGCATCTCTAGGATCATGATTGATGACAAAATTTTATTTAATGATAACATAGTAATTTGTAATTAGAATTATTTTGTAAATACCTCCAGTAGATTGATCAATAAGCATGGCGTGTCTATGGGAAAACGTTCCACGACCTATATCTTGTCCGCTTATTCTTACATTATATCCTTGATATAATAAAGTTCCAATTGCCAAGGCTTCGGCAGTGGCCCAGTCTAAGTGTTCACCATTCGCTATTTTGTTTAGCCGAGATTGAATGTGACTTTTCATTAATTTAGGATGAATTATCTGTCGTATGAGAAAATAGTACACTGAATTAGTTAGGGAAAATGAACAGCATTTCTCGCATGACATGCCTTCTCACCGAGTCATCGTCAATGTGAACGCTCTTTTCGGCAATGAACCTCAATAGGCTTAAATCAACTCCCGTGTCCCACTGTGTCACTCTCGCATCAGCTTGCTGCATTCCGCTCCACAAGCCTGCAAAGTATGAAGGCTCTGGAATATAATTATCCGCTTCGTTTAAACCTTGGTTCAGCTTGGCTTTATGATCTTCGATGATATTTTTGGCTTCCTCCATTGAAAGAATGTTATTCTTCACCAGTTTGTCCAAATATCGATCTGGCACCGATCTAGTTAGAAATAAAATAGTTTTAAAGAAAGATATTCTACTGTTACAATTGAAAAATACTCACGGACGGCTGTGTATAATTTTGTAAATGACAGGATTTGTAAAAACGGGATCATCTAGCTCATTGTGGCCCCATCTTCTGAAGCAATTCAAATCCAGAAAAACGTCCTTTCTAAATTTTCGTTGATACTTGAACGCTATCCTAGCAGCTCGGACAACCATCTAGAATATTTCACAATTTATTAGAAAATTTGATTTTATAAAGAGAAATTGTCTTATGCACCTCAGGATCATCCCCGTTTATGTGAATCACCGGAGCAGAGATCATTTTGGCTAGATCCGTACAATATCTCGACGATCTGCCTCTGGAAGCCGGAGTCGTGAAGCCTAATTGATTATTGATTACCAAGTGAACTGTTCCACCAATCTCAAAGTGAGGAACTGCGGATAACGCTAGACATTCTTGATCAACTCCTTGAGCAGCGTATGATGCATCTCCATGAATCTAGGATAGAAATTAGAAGAAGTTTAACACATAAATTTATATCAAATGCCAATTTAAATCTTGTGTGATTAAGTTTTAAATTCTATACTTGAATATTCAACACTTTATCACTCCATTGAGCGTTTATGTCTTCGCTATATGCTCCGTCTTTAAATGCTTGCATCATTCCTCGAGTTTTTCCCATCGAAACAGGATTCACAGCTTCCAGATGCGAAGGGTTTCGCAATACCGTAACATGGAGATTTTTTCGATCGACGTTAAGATTTGTAGAAGATACAAAATGACTGATCACGTCGCCAGTTGCGTTCACATCGTCCGGAAATTCAGAATACCCTCGTAACTGTCGAAATAATTTTTCTGGAGGGAAATTCAGCACTCCTGTGAGGAAATTTAGACGACCTCGATGGGCCATGCCAATCACGATATATTTTAAATCATCTGCAATTTAATTTAATTCAGTATATTTAAATTTCATCTTGAGCAGATGGTTCGTCTAATAGTTTTCAAATACAGTTTTATTTACCATTGGCACACAGTTTAAAAAATTCATGATAAAAGGCCATCATGCTCTCAGCACCCTCGCCACTGTATCTTTTGAAGTTTACGAATTTGATGGCCAAGAATTGATCGAAAGTTTGACTCTTCAACATTTTCGCCGCGATGGCTACTTTCGTTTCGTCCGTCACAGGATCCATTACAGTTCTTTCCACAGTTTCTGCGAACCATTCTCTCTCTTCCTCAGTCTGTGTAGACAGTAATAGAAATCAGGTACTTATTCAGATCTTCTACAAAGAAATAAGCTAATAAATATTCGACTTACTTCAAATTGAAGATAGCTTTAAACTTGTTCAATGGATTATTACCTCTAAATAATTAAATTCTACTGCTATAGATCCAGTGTATGTCTCATTCAAAAATTTCAACGCCTCTTCTACAGTTCCTTCATCTTTCCCCAATGATAAGATCCCTCTAAATGAAACTTTGTCGCTCAAATTTAAACCAAATCTCTCTGGTTCCAATTCTACCAGTGGTTTTGGCTTTTTAGTTGATACAGGATTGATGTCAGCTTGTTTATGACCATATTCTCTATAAGCGCTAACCAATCTATAGAAATTGCTGTTTTTCGATCGTATATCCAGGTAATCTTTTGGAACTAAGAAGACGAAAAAAAGAAGCGATTAATATTTATTTTTATTTATTTTATCTCAGTATTAAATTATTTTTATGCTATCGTGAAATTTTATCGGCTCTTGCGTAATAAAAATATTCCAAGTTGCGTTTCTTGTTATCTTTAGATTACCATGCTAAATCTTTTCATACCAATTACAATTCAATCACTTTAATATAATTTTAAAATTACTTTGAATAATACCAGTATTGCAATAAATATCTTAATGTTGAAGCAAGTGATTAAACGCATAATAAATTTATTTGAAAGTCTATTATATGAATTCAAATGAATAACATGCAAAATCGAATATTTTTATTATTTAAAAATAGAATTAATGTATGTTGGATTGTCATTGTGTTCGTATTGTTTTTGAAAAAAGGAAATGGGAAATTTCAATTTCAAATTCGTTGCGCATGCGCAATACGCGCGTAGTTAAGAGCTTCTTGCGCAATTCTTCGGCAGTCGCTTTGGAGAAAGCGGGGAATCAAAGTGTTGCGCGTGTTCGAAGTTTTAGTTTCGCATTTCGCGGTTAAAACACAGTGATTAGTGTAATTTAAAGTGCCGCTCTCATCCTGAAGACATGGGTAACAAGATCTATAGATAAATTCGAGGTAAGAATGATTTGTTTCGTAGAAATATGCACGTTTTTATCTCAATTTGAAGATGCATTTACGAAACGTATTAAAATGCACTAGCGACGCCACGCGGGAAAAATTGTTAGTTTTCAAATTCAAATTATTCGTTGGTTTGCTCGAACGTATCACAAATAAATATCAATGTGGAGTTTTAAATTTTTATCAGAGCGTTAGTAGAATTTTGATTGTTTTTTTTTTTCACTGTTTGTCAATATTGTTTCAAAAATATTATGTTCGAAGTACCTTCAAAATGTCTTTGTGGCCTCGGTCTGTATCCATAGACGCCATTTTCACTGTGATACAATCGCGTAGAGATTTTTAATCGACAATTCGTACACCTCAAAACCGGACGATTATCTATCCATTGAAAACGTGGATATTTAGTTTTACAAGATGACCGAAGAACCGCGTGCATTCTTGTTTTCGTTGGGAAATCTACAACGTAACTGGCAGTTACTCTATCACCCGAGTTGGTTTATTATTCCCCCTTCCCCTCCCACTCTTTCAATCGCAATTCAACGTTATCTGTTTACTCGAGATTGTCGGTATCATAAATATTACAAACAGTCGATTTACACAAAACGATATTTATTTTCAGATTAATAATAAAAATATTATTCAACATAACGAGTATTCAATACAAATTTCGTCATTTTCGGTATAAAATTACATTTAAATTCAACTGGAGTGCATTAATGTCGCGTCCTGATGTCATTCTTCATTGCTCTCGTTCAGACAAAAAAGTCACAAAATTACGTTTTATTTTTCAAAAAAAAAAAAAAAAAAAAAAAAAAAAAAAAAAAAAAAAAAAAAAAAAACCAAAAAAAAA
>NW_025109128.1:56415-154981 GCF_011392965.1 Frieseomelitta varia | reverse complement strand
AAAAAAAAAAAAAAAAGAAAGAAAGAAAGAAAGAAATCCAAGCAGAAATATAATCTCGATGAGCTTATATATCTGGATAGGCGGTGCCTATCAGATCGTTTCCTCTGTACTTAAATTTATAAGTGATGATATTAAACTTGGTCCCTCCGAGGGACACCGGACAACTTTCGTCTGGTCTCGCGTAGAAGCACACTGTATACAGTGCCATCTCCAGTTCGGGCGAAGTACCCACGAACATAGTCGTCACCGGTTTATCGTACCCGCTGTACTTCGTTCGTATTTTAATAATAGATGCCTTCTGAAAGAACAAACACGTGCAAACATGATTAGCTGGCGTCTCGCGTAGTTATGAGTCATAGTCCTCTCGGAATACTACGAAAGAAACAATAGACAGGCGTCATTGTGCAAATAATAGGCGCTGAAAGTGGAATGGAATCCATTATACATTCGTCAAACGTATTTTTCATATCTGATCATTAAACAAATGAGAGTAGACTTTCATGCTTTTCTCTTTTTCGAAACGAAAAGTAATTTCTGCACTACGATGACATTGTAAGTAATTTCGAAGAAATTTGAGGAAAATGAAGAAAGTGATGAAAGCATTTTGAGAAAATAAAAATCAACTTACATCTCCGAGGTCGACTTTGCTCAAATACCCGGCATAATTTGCTTTCCCATTGGTCTCCTCTTTGCTATAGTAGATCCAATTGTGCAAGCCGACCACTTCGGTACCAGTTGGTACACTCTTTAGTTCCGCCATGAAAACATGCTCGAAACCCGAGCTACCAATTTTCCCTTGTCCCCTGGAGAACAAGTTGAACCATATTTTCCTCAACGTGTCTTTGTAATCGTAATAATCCTTGCGGATCTTCCCTTTGTCCGCTAAAAATCTCATGGCGGCGGACATCACGTTCGTGCTGAGGAACGTGTCCACAAGAAGGCTCTCTTCTTGCCTCTGCAACGGGCTTATATGCTCATTTACATTGGTATCCGGCTTGTAATTGTCATAGATCGATATCACCCTTTGAATTGTGGGACCTTGGTACGCTTCTGCGTTCACCGTGAACAATCTGCAATTTAAGGCTACTTTTACGAAACAAGTAGAAATTTTGTTGAGTAAAAATTAGGAGATTTCACACGCAAATTATATTGTCTACAAACTCGAGAAATTCGAATTTGGTGATTCCTTCAGCTTTTATGTACTTTTAGTAAATAATCTTCCTGAAGCCTGTGTTTCACTGACTCTAGCTTCTCCTTGATTATTATTTCAACTAAATATAATTCTACATAAACTTCCACTATTTTATTGTTATTTAACGAATTCTACGAATTTTACTACTTTAAAGTTTAAGATTGACATTTCAAAAGTCTCTATTCTTTTCTCTCGTGCAGCTTTCTTCCTTAGAGATAAGACCACAGAAATTGAAATTCTATAAAAAGCTGATATGCCTATGTTCCTTGAACACCTATCCAACGACATAACTCGTTTTCTCTTCGACTTATTCGTCATTTGCAATTTAACAACTTACGGTTGTGTCGCGTCGTCTGTTGTGCTGCTGCTGGTTGTCTGCTTCTGCAGATTCAGCGTGATGTGTCTATTTGCGTTATTGTTGTCCTTAATGTAGAGAGCCTCGGAAAGTTTCTCCAAGTCTTCGTCGGTGATGGAATTTCCTTTGCTATAAGTAGGGTTGCTTGAGTAAGTTTTCTTATCTGCTGCGGCTGCTCCTGCCACAGCTGCTCCTGCCAGTGCACCACCTGCTAGTGCACCTCCTGCTATTGCTCCTGAGGATAGTCCTGTTCTTCCAGGTTGAGTCGGTGGCCTTGGTTGAGCTTGACCTACTTATCAAACAAACAAGCTTTATCCACTGTACTTTAGCTATTAAAAATTTATTTTATCTACCAAGTATTTTATTTTGGACATTTCATACGTCTTTGCATACTATATTACATGTTATGTATATATTTGCATACTTCTAATTTCCTATAAACGCATAAAAATCGTTTAGCGCAATTAAAATTTATTCGTCGTTATACCTGGCTGGCTTGGATAACCAGGTTGATTTGGATAGCCAGGTCTTGGAGAAGGTGTAGGCGAGTTAGGTCTGCTGCCACCTCCAGCCACGTCTGCCCAGGTTTTTCCTGGCGAACCGGGAGATCCAGGACTTCCTGGAGAACCAGGAAGACTTGCTGGTTTAGATGGTGCTGATGTTGTTGGACCAGGTTTCAGTGTTACAAACAATGAAGACACTTGATTGCCTCCAGCCGCAGGTTGAGGTTGTCCTGGTGCAGCAACTGGCTTAGAGCTTGGTGTAGGTGATCCTTCAGATAAAGAAGAATATTAGGATCAAAAATATTTTCTTCTGTGTATTAACATGTTGTACCTGGTGTTTGTGGACGAGGTTGAGGTTGAGGCTGAGACTGAGGCCGAGGTTGTGGCTGTGGTTGGGATTGAGGCCGTGACGATGGTGCATTTCCAGGACTCGTCGCTGGCTTGGCACCTGAGAAACGAAAAAAATTGAACAATCTTCTAATTACTTTCCTAACATTGTATCAATTTGCACCTGGCGATGGAGGCTGCGATGGAACATTTCCTGGCGTCGAGACTGGTTTAGCACCTTCAAATAAAAAGAATAAACAATTTTTCCGCAATTCGACTACGGGCATTCGTGCAAGTTCAAGAAGTCAGAACTCAAGCTATAGTTTATCCATTAAATATTATAACGAGAACTTTGTTTCATTCTTATAACATTAATCTTTACCTGGCGTCTGCGGCTGTGCCACGCCCGCAGGACCCAGTTTGGAATCTACAAAAAATCCACACCGGATTAGTCAGCAAATTCGCACATTAGAAATAAACTTCCTATAAGATCTTCAAAGATTCAAAATCGTCGTGCAATTAACCTGCAGAATTTAATGCTGGTCCTGTACCGGGCAATCTTGGTGGTTGTCTCCCTGGTTCTCCAGCTCCAGTTAGATCCACGGCCCACTCTCTGTACCCTTGAGCAATGTTACCGCCGACGCCTGGTTTTCCTGGTTTCGATACCGGGAAATCGAGACCCACTTCCGTTCCTGGATTCGGTCTGCTCGGCCGGGCATTTTCTTTTACCTTTCCTCCGGTCGAACCGACACCGATCGCCAGTCCAGGATCTCCTGCTCCGAGAACCGCTGATCCAACGTTCGTTGGACTTCCTGGCGATTTGTTCGTCACAGGTGTAACACCTGACGGATCGTTCGATTTTGTTAGCTCAGGATTGGTTCCAGCGACTGCCGGAGCGATCGTCGTGGTGGTTGTAGTCGTGTCTTTGTCCTTCTTCTTCCAGAATTTCCATCCTGCCTCTGCGTCGTCTGGAAATTGAATCGAAGTTGGAATAGATGATGTAGATAGGAAGAATGAGAATTTCGAATTACGATTGTTCAAGAATTGCAAGATTTATTATTAATACGCGACGTGTAATTGGATTTTTAGATATTAAGGATCAGAGTGAGAAAGATGAGTAGATGATTTGGGATAATTGCCTTCGGAGTATCTGCGTAGTTTAAAACGAGCAGAAAGGATTGTACTTGATAATTGGAAAATAGACAATGCGTGGGTGTTAGAATACATTACGCGGAAGATTTAATTTTTGAATGGTAAACCGTGGAGTTTTTCTCTCGCATTTTGCATTCACACTTTTATACAATGAATATTTTATTTTATTTTCGTGTCTCTAAAATACCATGCTTCTTTCCGCGGATTTTATAGTGACAAACTTTTTGTTTTTACTTTTCAACGATTTACAATTTTAGTGGCAATTCGCATGGAAAAATTGAAATCAGGAATTAAAAATATATCGTGCATCACTTGTTAGAAAAAGATAATAAGATTGTCGTAGCTATTTGTTTGATATATCCAGTAATTAGAGCATAATGGTGCATCGATATGCATATTTCTTCTTTTTGTACACACATATATTGTATATGTATGGCAGAATCGAAATTAACAAGATTTATGACGTTGACTGCTCGTTGTAATTCCTTTTCTGTGCTGTGACTTATCTGAAAAAATGCCAAGCACTTTTTTGCTCTGAAATACCGCGTTTCTGTCCTCGATTTTGTCGATCGTATGCGAGAGTGAACCCACGATAACCTTGGCGAGATCACGTAGTTTTCGTTGAAGCAGATAATAATTCTCTAAACAGTGCCCCAGAGAAATCGTTACATAATGCCCGTCGTATAATATATTTATAACATTTACCAGTAAGTAAATGCGCAAACTACGTCGAACTGCGCACAAATTCCAGAATATTTCAAATATTTCGATTCGTGTCAGTTACCCGTAACTCACTCTCACGGAAAATGAAACGCGCCTTTCATCTACTCTGAACTCCGATTTTCATCACTGAAACGCACATCACAAAAGAGGTGGTTCCTTTCACTTTCGAAAATGATTCCCCTTCCATCGAGATCTTACGTTACGCTCTTGTTAGCGCCTAATGCCAACACAACCAAACAGAACGAACGTGTTTACCACTTCGGAAATTCCTTTTCCACGTCGGTAGAAAGTGAGTGAGCTTCACTTACCAACGAGAATCAGCGACAGCGCGAGCACGAGGAAGATCGCAGCCACGTTTTTCATCTTCATGACTGTTTCACGATTGAAACGATCTTGTGGATCGCGCTCGGTTCTCCGTGGTGTAATAGAATCGGGAGCGTCGAGAGGCTACGTGAGCGTTTTAAGACGGACTGAAGCCTTGCTGCCGGAATCGGCCACTTCCAGCCGATTACGCTTTGCCATTTGCCTCCTCCGCCTCTCGTTGGCATGTTTGCGAGACCCTAGCCGAGGTCGTCGCACGGTCATCGCGTCTTTCACACTTGGAAAAAGGCCATCCTCTCGGTGATGTCAGTCATCACTGATCCCGATTTATTGATCCTTCAGTCCGACCGCCGGTAAAACGCTTCTTCTACGTTCTCGATCATCTGATTGGGGAACTGCCTTTCGAACTGTTTCGTTTGCTTGTAGATTCATCTGTGTTGCTATCGGTCGGCTGTTAGTTGCTAGAAGTTCTGTTGGTCACGAATCGTCTTCTCGAATTCGAATTTATTGACACAGCGATGACTGTGATTAGTTTGTTGTTTGAGAGCGAACGACAAGCAAGTTAACAAAGTTCGGACGATGACAGGCTATTGGGAATTGTGTTAAATTAAAGACTAAGTTAAAGGAATTGACTATTGGTGGATTTACTCGCTCGGTCGGTACGTGCAAACAGCTTCTGTAGAGAGTTTGCCTTTCGAGGATCTCGAAACAATGAATTTATCGAGTTTAGTTCAAATCTCGTTACAGCGGGATCGTATTTTACCTAAGAATGATGGGAATAAAATAAACTTCGAGACATTTGCGTAATTGTACGATGATACTTAGGAAAATGAAATTTATCATTTCAATAGAAGAGATGGTACTTTATTTGTGGAAAGTGTATATACATATTTACACTTTGGAGTTGCAATCGTGATAAACAGGTTTGTCCTTCAGCAATGTTTAAGGATATAGCAACATTTTTACAGAATACAATCTAATTAGATTTTGGTTTATTTTGTGTGTGTGAGTGTGTGTATCGTATCTCGTGATAAAATATACTCGTAATAAAGTTCACTGAAGAATCAAGACCGATAGCTCTAAAAAGGACACGATGACGTGGAAAGAAAAAATTTCCGTTTCATTTTCTTGTCGAGCTAATGCTACTGAATTTCAGATTCTCGTCAGAGGAAAATAGATGACTGCCCATAAAATGAAAAGAACTAGTAGAATTATCATCAGCCTGGAACGAAAGTTGTCCCATCCGACCAGGACGTATTTTTGCGATCTTCCAACATCCTCCGCGCCTAAAGAAGAAGACTGAAACGCAACAAAAAAAGGGACACACAGTTGAAACGACCAAACACGAGTCTGAACCGTGAGGTTTCTTACGTCGTCGTCGATGTCCTCGTTTCCCTGCAGCCTTTGGGTGCTTGAATTATGACGCATTTGTGTTGCTATACTCTGAGTGTTCTTCACTTTGCTCGGGCCAGACTTCGAGGCAGGTATCTTGTTAAACTGTGGTGACTTCGACGATCCAGGATGATCGAAAGCTGTCAGCTTGATCTCTTCGCCTCGTAGTTTATCGACCTTTGCCCCGGTAGCTTTCTTCTTCGTCGGTTCACTCACTGTTGCATTTTCCTTTGCTGCGTCGCTCTCTGCGGATATTGCGTACTTAATTAAAAGAACTTCTCAAAAGTGCCAGTGCCAAGCAACTCGGCAAATCGGTAGGAAAATCTTAACACCTTAACGGTTGTTGGCACAATATTATATTTCTTCATTGCCAACTAGCATAGGCTAGTTATGAACAACTTTAGAGGAAGGGAAATAACAAGGCTGCGAATATGTATTTACATATGTAAGATCAGGTTTTACATTCACATTTAAATTTCTCGTACACGCGTGAATATCAATAGTTTGATAATACGTAATGCAAGCAAACTCTTCGCTTTAACTGCGAAGACTTGCCATCTTTCGTTTTACGATTTTCGTGAGAGAAAAAAAAAAAAAAAAAACGTGTGATGAATAATCGCGAGACTGCGAGGAAGCATGTGAGAAAGTCGGTGTCTTTGACGTACCTTTCCCGGGATCATTCTGTCGCGATGTCCCGCCCTGTGGATCTCGGATGTGAGATAAAATGCTCTCCAAATATCGCGCAATCGTCCTCTCGTTTTCCCGCTTCAGATTGCCGGCTAGGTGTGTACTCTCTTCGGGGCATCTATCGCGGGACTCGGGTCGTAAACTCGCTGCTACGGTAGCGAACAATGCGTATCAAGTCTTCAGACGTTGAACTTTGTTCCTGATCGGTGAACGAGAATCCTCGATCTATCTCTTGTGCTGCCGAGGGAACCGGAGATTAGATAATAACGTCAAACAATAATTCTCAAATTGATACGTTTCTCAGTGCCCGGTACACTCTGTAAAACATATAAGTGTCACTCTCAAGGACTACACATATACATATATACATATATACATATATACATATATATATATATATATATACAGGGTGTTTCCTAACTTATGGGACCCCACTTTGGGAGCTCATTGTATACGCCTAAAAATAATGAAAAAAAGTCATATAAATATATGTCCTATCTGTCGTTTATGACATATAATTTTCTGTTTTCATTACTTTTACAAAAGATGCTCGAAATGACCACCTTGCGTTTGAAGACAAGCCTGCACGCGTCTTGTCATTGATCTGGTTACTCTCTCTATCATTCCTGGTGTTTCTCGAATTTGTCGGAAGNAAATCTAATGGATTCAAATCCGGAGAACGAGCAGGCCATGCAATAGGACCTCCACGACCAATCCATTTATTTGCAAAGTGTAGATTTAAAAATTGCCTAGCCACTCGGCTAAAATGCGGCGGTGCTCCATCATGCATAAACCGCATACGAAGTCTAATATCAACTGGAACTTCCTCTAATATTTCGTGTAAATGCGTGCTCAAAAAATCAACGTATTTTGTGCCTGTTAGTTTTCCATCAAGAAGAAAAGGTCCAATTAAAAATTTACCAATTATTCCTGCCCATACGTTTAAACTAAACTGGTGTTGATGTCTTGAGTGCACAATAACACGTTGGTTTTCTTCATCCCAATTATGATTATTATGATAATTGAATATACCATCCCTGGTGAAACTAGCTTAGAGTTTGCTCTGTTTATAAAATTCATTACATCTCATAAACGAAGACAGATAGGACATATATTTATATGACTTTTTTCCATTATTTTTAGGCGTACAATCAGCTCTCGAAGTGGGTTCCACAAGTTACGAAACACCCTGTATATATACATTAATTAGATAAGATTGCGATATGTAACCTCTTTAAATACGATTTCGTTCTCTTCTTTTGCGCGTGTGAAACAAAAAAATGCGTATAAACAACTCCTACCTTCGTAAACATCGTATCAGAGATCCTACGGACTTCGTGTGATTCTACGGATTCTACCGAGGCAGATGAATGCATAAAATGCCGCTTCGAAGGCCAACGTCGACTTCAGGTGCGAAACACAGCCTCGAGATCGCGTGGCATTAACTGCGTTCGTCGTCCTTCGCCTTTTTTCCTTCCCCCTCCTGGATTATCCGTCAAGAAACCTCACTCGAGAATACCGATCGTCCGTCTGTGTCGGACAGGTTGTTGGTAAAAGAAAAAAAAAAAAAAAAAAAAGAAGAAGAAAAAGAAACACAAATTCTGCTGGTAGAACGTCATATACCCGCAGATAACTTCAACGAACAATTAAGCGTGAGTCTGTTACGAGCGTTGGTGGGGGATTAATAATTTCTTTTAATCGACGCCTGCGGCGATCTGAAAGTCAAGATGGCCGTGTTAAATCTCTAATAAATAACACTTGTGCATACGTTCTTATTGGCGTTGATAAGAGATTTTGATGTTATCTGGTTGAATTTTCTGGCTGGAAGAAATGATACAGACGTTATCAAGACGTCGTTACATGCATTGTGCGTACTTTGGCAAGATAAAATAGAACTTTAGAGGTTCCCTGCAAGATAAATTTATTTGTTCGCTTGATAAAAAAAAAATTACAAACAGGTTATATAAAATGTTCCTATGTATCGTATAATATCGTGAGGAGATTAGAATTATGTTGGATAGAATAATACAATCGTAGTTTTAATGTATTAATTTTGATTCGTTTAGAAGGTATTCCAATTTGAACAGATATTACGACGACTAGTATCGTTTTAACATTTCCAACTCCGCGGACCACGTTTTTGTACATTCTGAACAAAAGTCTCTCGAGTAACTGCCATATTGAATGTCTCGACACTGGGGAATTCCTTTGTCGCTGAACTGACGAAAGCGAGGCTATGCAACTGAATATGTAAACAGAAGCCACGATTATAGATAGCGGCAATTTTACGCAATTCTCGAGCTGCGGGAATTCCTAAAACTTTCTGTCCACAAAACAAGCAGCTTGCTTCTTACACTCGCTCGCTCGAGCGAACAACTTCTTCGACAAATGATCTACGATCTCGCGCACAGGATTGTTGCACGTACAAGGACGGATACATCGATAGGAAATGGAGAATTCGCTCTTAGTGTCCTACATCGAAAAAAGAAAAAAAAAAAAAAAAAACGTGAATCATTTCAATTCGAGAGAAGATCTTCCCTCTCGTCACACTTCTGATCTATTCTCAGTATTTCGGAAGTAACGTTTCTTCTTCGTCGATTTTCTCATGCGTCCGTTTTAACGAAAGATCGTTTCCACATGGAGGAGCATGTCAACCATCCAAGCCTCTCGAGATTCTCACGATTTCCACCACGTCACAAGATCCGATATTGAGCGAGGAACGTGTAGACGATTATCCAAAGAATCAGCGCGACGATCACAGAGATAAGGAAGATGGTTTTGAGGAAGTGCCAAGGGCTCTCCATCCTCGATTCCGCGCGGCTTGTCCAGCTCTTGCAGCCGCCGTTTCTGCATGGGATGGCTCCTGGTTGCACGGGGGTCGAGGTCGCGACGGTGCTCGTCGGTAGCGTCACTTTCACCTCGCCTAATTCCGTCTCCTCTCCGCTTTCAGCCTCTGCCTTCGTCAGCTCGAACCTCGATGGACTCTCCATCTGAAATTAATATCGGATAGTGAATGAAAGCTGATCAGTAAGCCACTTAATGTTATCAGTGGTGGCTTGTGTTTGTCACCGGATTGCAATTAACGTTATCTCGAGCAGTTGCTGCCTTAATTTGATTACCGAGACGTAACGAAAGAAATCAAGAGGTGACTTAAGAGACAAAACATGCGAAGATATGAATTTCGAGATGAAGAGAATACATCTCTGATGAAAACGTTGATGAAAAGGGAACTGGAGCGTTAAGAAATTCGTTTTGTTGAATGTATCACAGTAAAACAGAATGGAGAAAGATTTAGCAAGAAACTAACGATTTAATTTGTGCATACAATGTCTCCTGCCAGTGACTCGGTTGCACGAATTAGTTTATAGATAGATATTTATATATAGAATTGTATAGATATTTCAGTCGCCTTCAGTTGCTTTTAGAATGAATTACTATCCGAGATATTTGTGATGCGACTCGTTGATACGTTCGCTTTGAAAATCGAAATAGAGAAACGAAAGAAAAAACAGTCACTGCATCATTTGAAACGGAAGAAGGAAGTACTAATACTCTACTTCAACTCGAATAAACTATGTAACGTGGTTTTAGCAGTAAGGTTAAGTCAAACCGGAATTGAAAACCACAATTTCCTATTTGTCCTAAAAAAAAAAAAAAAAAAGCGGCTTGTAGTCTCTAACTTGGAACACGTTAGTATTTTTATCCGTGGAGTATTTTTATCTGTGAATAATGGTTAACTGAATGTATGTTACTCGACTAGGTCCCAAGAGAGTCAAAAAAAAAAGAAAGAAAAAAAGAAGAAGGCGACGGTTATAAGATATCCGGTATTTCGGCAGAATTTGCAATAAATGCTCGAACGAGAGTGAAGTGCAACCAACGTATCGATACGGATACCAATCCAAATTATTGATTATTTCGCGATTGCACTCGATTGTACAAAGGAACGTGTGTACCGCGTTTCCAGTGATTCTTGATCGACAAGTATTCCTTGTTTCTTCAAGTTTTCCATTTTCACGACGAGGCACGATTAGTACATACACATATGTCGGAAGGAGAAAGAAGTAGAGAGGAAGGAGAAGAGGAAGAAACGAGAGAGAGAAGGTCTTGAGACATTTTCGAGATTGGAAAGAAAATTTTTCGAAAAATGGAAATGACACGATTCGCGAGAGAGGAAACGAGAGAAAACACGATCGATCGAAGGCCAACGGGTGAACGTTCTGAAACATCTGAACGGTGAAAGGGGAAGGAGTGGGAACGTTACATGCGTCTCTGGAATCCGAATCTTGGGGGGGAATAGGTCTTGCTCAGGCTTTGGTCTCGTCCCATATAACAAAGCCATCATACTGCTAACCTGGTCCAAGTATGGATAATCCCATATGGATCCGGGGGATGGCACGATCACCATCTGTCAATGATATTATTATATACAGGGTGCTCCATTTCAATCTGTAAATATAATTATTTACAGAGCTGTTCGTTAAATGTGAAATATAACATTTCGTAAAATGTTGGCGAAAGTAATAGATAATGAATAATAAATGATTTTACGAAAAATATAATCATCGATGGGATACCCTATACGTAAATTTTCGAGAGCACTTCTATTTATTTATTATTTATTATTTTTCTAATTCTATTATTCTATTATTTATTATTATTATTATTTATTTTTTATTATTATTATTAATTATTTTATTATTTTTATTATTATTATTATTTATTCTATTATTTATCATTTTTATTTATTATATAACGCGGTATAATTTTACGTCAAGTATATTTTACGAAGGTCAATTCATTGAATGGCGGATTTTCCATGAAAATCTATATCGATGTAATTATTGGCAATGAAAAAGCGAAAAGTTATATTGTTCTCGTTGTATTTTCCTCCGTGTCACGTTACGAACTTTTGTGCAGTCGCAATAACTTTCACTCGACTTCACAACGATCAAATCCTCGAGTGGATGGAACGAAGCGAGAGTGAATAACGTAGGAATTGAACATAATGCATATTTTCGAAGCAAGCATGAAAGGTCGTATAAATATTGACCAGTTCAATGATCCATGTAACTTCATTAGGATCGTATCTGACGGCATTAAGTGCATGAATTATTTACGTTTACGATAATTATTTGTATGACATTTTTTACAGGAAGATTAAGCGATGTACACACGCAAGAAGTTTTTATGAAAAAAAAAAAAACTATGATAAAATTAGACACTCACGTTATCAAACAAGTATCCGTACTTCCTGGTGTGACAATCCCCATCGTCGTTCATATTTTAATCAATGATTTGAAATCATATTATTAGACATTCGTAGATCACTGATAATTATGAAAAATGCCTAACTAACGAAAATTCTAAAAAAGAAGCTATCAAAACATTCAACTAATTGACGTTTAACTTTAAAACGGAGGAGACGCGTATTTTTGAGTGTGTAACCAGCACGAGACGAGGAAAGTTGTAGTTTGTTTGCGTACAACATCAAAGGAACTGACCAGTTAGGCTAAGCGGGGACCATTATCAAGCTTTATCAATCCCGACCCCTGATCTCTCGTTATCAAACCGCTACTGTGGTGTAAATGTCAAACACTGCTAATCGAATCGTAAATCAAGGAAATTCGATCCCTATGATATATTTTTTAAGCCATATGATAAATTAAAGAAAGTAATTATTTTATGATATTCTCTAACATTCAGCGAGTTAAATTTTTTTTAAATTTTTTTCTTTTCCAAATTTATTATTTTTAACTTCAGCAAACTAAAATTTGACATTCTCTCTTTTCATGTTTATTTATTTAAGGCGCCTCGCATGTTTATTTCTTTAACGCGCCAAAATATTAAATTTTAAACGCGTAAATAATAATTATTACGTGCGAGTAGCCATTTGCACCTTTAAATTAAATTAGGCTATTAAAATGCGCTTTCAAAAAATTAATTTGAATATTTATTTTTGACTAGTAGAATTTGAAAATTCATAGATCAGTATGGTGCAACGATCTTAAGGGATCAGAAAAATTTGCGAGTTATCCCAGCGAGATGAAGGATCGAAAGGACAAAATATGGAAAGTTATTCCAGAATAGGAGAATCGTTACGTGTGCAAATGCGCAACAGGTCGAAGATGCACCAGCATAATGATAAGTGCGATACCTTGCGTAACCTGGCGAGGCTCATGTTTTCAACAGGTAGTCAAAAGCCACGGTACACGAGAATCGAAGAGGAGAACCATTTTATGGAACAGATAGAGAAATGAAACGTGACACTGCGATCGATCACATTGAAATTTAACCCTATAGAAACGTGTTGTTTGACACACTGGTACGAACAGATTGAAGTTCGTCGAAGGATAGTTCGTGAAACTTATTAATTTGTTTTTTTTTTTTTTCGTACTGTCGTATTACCAATCGATCTTCTTCCTTGTTTCGCAATAATCAGCCACGCCAGTTCGATGAACTCTGACGACTAATTTTACCGAAAACAAGATTTCGAGCAGGTGAAAGTATGATAAGGTGTGGAAAGAATCGAAAGTTAGCTGGTTAGCTCAAACGAGCAAGTCTGTCGATGTTTTTTGTGAATCGTGAACATGCTTACGTATGTACATAATTTTGTTAATTAGCTTTGCAGCTGAAAAACATAGTAATTTGACAGACAGATAATCTTAAAATTACATCGATATTTTCTTCCTCGAGGTGGAACGAGCTGTATTTATTATCGCGTACATTTGTTATTATGTGACGTCTGTCTAAGGTCATTCATATATTGAAACGCACAAAACACGATTAAAAATGAGCTTCTTCGTAAAAATATTATTATCATTGTGGTTACATAAAAATAGTTTTGAATATACAACTCGTATTGAATTGATTTGCGCGCATTTAATTAAACAACACTGTTAGAGGCACTTGTTTTGGAGTCTTCGAAGAAATATTATGTCTGATTAAATCAAGGAAGATTCGAGAGTCGGGAAGATTTAGATGTTCTATGGTATATACACGTGTGCTCACCTGTTGAGGATGCCAAGTATGCTGAAAGAAACTCTTGAAACACCTCATGCTTGATGTGACATTCCTTTCCATTTGCCAATCACCGCATTATCACGATCGTGTAATCTGTTAGTTATTATTGGTCCATTCTTCTCAATCTATTCTATGATTTAAGAGTCACTCTTAACCAATACATGACTCTAGATCCACACAATCAGGCCACTTATGTTATTTCCAATTACATTCACATAGAATACCGCGAAAAAGTGTGCATCAAACTTTCCGACATTTGTTAATTATGGTGGAATAGATTATGATAATTGATAGCGAACTGAATGAACGAATGGTGATATTTTGAACAATGACAGAGTATAAAATGCAATCGCATTTGCACGAGAGATCGCAGGCGAAAGTTTTGAAGCGCACACGTCGGTGCACACTCGACAACTAATGATATTTGAGCCGATAGCGGTGGAACTTGTACGAGACGGTAACGTGTCGTCTGTTAAAGCATCGTACGTTGATTTCCCGTGACATGCAGCAAAACGGCGAAATTGTTCCATTATGTTTTGCCAGATAACTAGGAATGTTATAAAATATTTAAGCTAATAGATTCCTGGTAAAGAATAATTTAATGAACGAATGTTAAAGTGTGCGAAAATATAACATTTCGAAAACTGAAAATATTCATTTTAATGCATAGCATATCCATTTCCATGCGTTAGATTTATTTATTGTATAAACTTATTATATTTGCAAATACATGGAAATAAGATAGTGCTCTTTCATTTTGCAAACGCGTGCGTATTGCTTATAATTTTCAATAAATATAAATGCTAAAGAAAACGAACGATTAAATAGATGATTCAGAATATAACATTAAGTCAAGATTTTTTAATTTCAAAACTAGCGAATGTAGGTTGAGATATCTCTTGCTGGTTTCGAAACTCCGTTTTGTCTATGGCTGATTGAGGACTTCCAGTGTAACGTAGCCAATTTTTCCTAAAAAAAGAAATATATTAAGGACAGTCAATTAATCACATTGCTGATTGATCACGAGTAAAATTGCTGATCAATGATATGTCAATGTTATCTGTTAAAATATTGCAAACTTACATCTCTTCGACTTTGCTTTCCGACCCCTCAAGACGACCAACAACTGTACCATTATCAGTGTTCATACACCACCCTTTTAAACCTAATTCGGTCCCGCGTTTTTGGGTATACTATATCACAAATGACAAATTGTTGGAAATTATTTCGGATCAGTTAACAGAAAGCTGATGTTACTAATTTACACGTACAATCATGAACATACATGTTACATGTATAATCCAAATATCCAAAAAATTATTTTCTAATTTGGAATTTTTAAAAATTTCATTTCTGACTTTAAAGTACCGATGTAGCAACGTAGTAACTGTTTCGCTTACCAGATGTCACTTCTTTGCCAAACAAACCATAAAAACTTGCAACGTTTTTCCTCGTAATTTGCGTTAGTTGAATATTTAATTTATATGATAATTTACTTACCTTTCTAAAGAACACGCCTTTAAAAAGAGAAACGTAGAATCAATATCATTGCGAGTCTGTTACAGGCAAATAGTCACTAACCTTGTACTCTTCCATAAACCTCAAAGTCAACGCCGACTAATTTTGACATTGTTGGATTTGTATTTAACGTTGTTGTCACTGATAAAAATGATAATACGACAAGAAGGCAGAAAACAATCTTAAGCTCCAACTTGGTTAAAATTCGATTATTATTTGGAGGAAAATCCGAATCTGCGTATGTTTCGTGACGTATTCGACTAGATGTCGCCAGTCGAGATTTCATCAGCTGTTCCGGCTGATTAATAACGGTATCCTTGGAAACCACTCTTGATGCGTTTTACAGAGAATTAAACTTAATTTGAATTTTAAATAGGGTTGATACAGGCGCAATTCACATTTTTTAATCTATTTTACGTTCAAATCAATCCCGTTGTCAAAACACGATTAGGTAGCAAGACGAAAAGGAATTTTTAAATATCACGGTGAGATTAAAAATTAAAAGTGTTACAAATACTTACGTTAACTTTTCAATCCCTTACGCTATTATTTAAAAAGTCAAACAGATTTAATATATGATATATCGTTTGGCTAATTTAACTTACGTGGAACAGTAATAGATATCACTTACAATTAGGAAAAGCAATTGTCACCACGTTCAAATTTAAAAATCAAATTCTATTCGCGCGTGTGTTTGGCTGATCGGTGGCTCGTATCGGCGCTGCCATTGGTCGACGTCCCGAAGCGCGCGCACCAGCGTAGCAGCGAGAACGTCGCTAAGTTAGAGGCGTATAAGTGGTCCCCACCTCGGTGCCCACGTCCAGTCTCAAACCAACAGCCAAACACGTATCGAATGTGTTTTTCGCGGTGTTTCTCATCCGTGCGTGCGATTATCTTCACGAGACATTAACGAAAGACCCTCTTCTCACCGTCGGTCCGGTGCAATCGATCGATCGCGTTATCAGTATGTGCTGCGTATCTCGTTTTACGTGCGGCTATCTCCTTGTTTATCTCTGAAACTCTCGGAGCACGGCGTTATCCACGGCGATTCTGCGCTATGGTAGACAATCTCGTCGTACACTCAACTTACGCAGGCCGTCTTGATAAAAACGTTTGACTGACAGAAAAGGGAGAAGGGCTGTCCCGTTGACGCGAGATCGCCGATCGTCGCCGTGCAATCGATACGAGCGTACGTGGTAGAAACGCGACAACCACCGTGTGTCTGTGTACGAGCACGCGAAAACACCAGCTTCGTGTCAGTCGATGAGGTTAGGCTGGCGTATTTACGCAACGAAAATTTGTGTCGTCGGCGTACGGGCACGCGATGCGGCTTTGACAGCTCGTTCTATCGTTGCTGCTATATCGTCGTTTGTCACACGTCACAGGACAGAATACTTGTGTACAGTGCTTAATAAGGATAGCGCCGAATTCGTCGTCGTCCTCGGTGGCGACTTTGACAGGTTACCTATCGGGGAAGTGAGGTTAATTCGGGAGGTGTGCGGCTGTGCGTGTGCGTCAGTGTACACGGAAGAGCAACGCGACGATAATATACGATGACGGCGATGTTAGTATCTGTGGCGGAACTGTCGAACATTTTCTTCGTGCTCGCAGTCTCGATATGCTTCTGCGGGGTTTTCTTGTTTATTATCAGGTATTTATACATTGAGTATCGCATATCGTCGGTTTATACCGGAGGAGTGACGCGGCTCAGGGATGGCCAATCCTCGGAATATTTGAACTGAAAACATCGAAGTGGAAACGCTTTAATTATATCGAACTGCGTATGTAATTTTTCCTTGTGAAGTATCACCCCGGTGACCCAATATACAATATCAGCGGTCCTTATTTTGCTCAACCTCTTTGATACTTTGGTTATAAAATTGAACAACGTTGTGAAACAACTCTTGATACGCATTTACAATACACGTTGCAATGCATTACTTTAGTCATATCTGTGAAGTGTCTCCGAAGATATCTAAAAAGCGACATTTCTGAGAATGCGTCACCCTTCTAATAAACCGACGATATCGTGCATTGTTTCTTTCCTCATGTATGTGTATATATGTATATATATGTAATGCGTTCCGTTTGATCACTTCAAAACAAATGACGTTCGATTAATATTTTTTTTCCTTACTTTGGCACTCATGCACGCATTGAAAAATGAAACTATCAACATTACCAACATAGCCTTTTAAGGCGGATAAAATTGTAAATATTCAAAAGATATAGTCAGAATAACTAGGATACACGAATTAAATTTTTATTCCTCCATTCGACGAATATTTGCTCGGTCTTGCTTTAGGGAAATCAACTCTTTGGTACTCGCTTGACTTTCGAACCGTTGTCAGTATTTTTCGAGGCTCGATGGAGGTCAGATTTCCTCAAGTGTACACAATTGACAAAAAATGAAGACGCTTTCCTGAATTTTCTCTTCCTTTGCTCGTCAACATCGGCTAAAAAATATTCTATGACTAATAGCAAATCTTTTATGTCTAATGAGTCACGACTGTAGGTATAGTTATCAAACTAGTAAATACTAAATACCATTGCACCGGAGTAACATCACCGTGGCAATCAATATGAATTAAATTATCGTCAACGTGGAAGGAATTAAAGTCGTATTTTTCCATCTGATCCAGCCTTAGAACATCATTGCACTAAAATTCGATAATAGGTCGCCTCTTTCTCCTCTTATCAACCAAGTAGCTCTTTTCTAAATTCAATTGTATAATTTTGAAAAGTATAATTACTTCGTATGCTATCTATTCTTTGGCGTGTTGCATCGGCAAAAAGGAAGTTATTTAGAAACGTAAACATTTTCTCTTCTGTTCAGTTGTACAACTTTGAAAAAATTTTGATATCAACAGTTGATAAAGGAGTTCGATCATTATCAGTAGAACCGCAATGGGATCGAGTCATCAAAAAAAGTGTTGAACACTCCATACTTGCAGTTGAGCATCTAGATATCAATCGGTTCTTTGAACGTTTGAAAAACCGGATTATAAGATTCGGTTTGTCAATGTTTTATCAAAATAGTTTAGGAGCAAAGTTACAAATTTTCGATCGTCGCCCACGTTCGTTTTGCTCCACGTGCTTCGCTATGCGCGAATTGAAGAGCAAACAGTAAGTTAAATGAGCTAAAATCGTACGAAAGTTTCGTGCTTAAACATTTTCAGATCCATTCGTTCACGATGGTCCGTTCATTTCATCGCGAATCTCCGCCAATAAAAACATTTATTAAAACATTGGCGACACGCGAAATCATCAGTTGTATCAATTTTCGCGATTGCGTAATATCGATTTATTTCACGATAAGTTGATAACGTTTGTCGTACGAAAAATTACCACGCGTTAATAATCTTTATTTTGCTACTTTCGTTTCTCTTCTTTTCACCGTTTCGTAAGCTTCAAGGTTAATTCCTAATTTCTTTTAATATCTCAAGGTGAGATCACTGTTAGTCTGTGAGCCACAATCGTAAAACGGGACGATAAATTGGCATTTTAGTTTGCTGGTAAAAGTGTGTCATGGGATAGAGGACACGATGCCTGAAAACAGTTATTCAAACACAGAAACATCACTAGAAATTCTTGTAATCGCGCGCGAAGGGTCGATGAGGAATTATTACACTATAAGAGGTCATTTTAATTTGCACCAAAGGTGTAAAGATAAAATGTATAAAAAGGAGAAGGGAATGAGGTAACCTTGAACTGAACGAAGTTAAAGACCAACGAGAAAGGTCAATTTCTCTGTAAAGTTTCTCGTGTCGAAGCAAATAATATTCCTCTTTGTTCGAAGGCGCGAAGGCGAGGAACACTTTTTGTTTCGAAAAATTTTGCCGCTAGAAATTCAGCAATAAACCTCGACAGAAGCAGGATTTTACTTACCTCGATTAAATTTCGTCTGCGAAACAACGAACTCTCGCCGATTGAATTCACTTATCCGAATGGATCAATGTAGCTAAAAGGATTAGTAAACTTTCATTTGATTTTCTGAAACATAGATTACTATACACTTACAGGAAAATTTAAGGAACATTGGAAAAACGTGTGCAATATTGAAAATTATAGTATTTGATTAGATTCTTAGACTCTTTCATGAATATATGATAATAAAATCCACAGTCTTCTTATTAATAAAGCTAATAATTAAATAATATATTTTACGTAACAGAGTCACACGTAATTATTAAATTAAATATTTTCATAGAAAAACACGCTGTTAAAACATGTTAATTAATAGCAGACTGCCAATGTCCATGTGCAAATTCATATTTTTATAGTCAGAAAAAACTTGATTTATTTCATCTATTTCATTTATTAATAGAGGGTAATAATACAAGGTACAATGTACTAGTTTATTTGAAATAGTAGTATAATTTGATTTATTTCATCTGTGTAATAGAGGGTAATAGTACAATGTACCAGTTTATTTGAAACAGTAGTGTAGTATATTTTTATTACAGAACGTCTCTAAAGACATTGAAAAATTCTTTTGATCTACCTCTTTACAACTTTAAAACTCGTTGTACGATTGTTTCTTTCTTCAACAAATTTATCAAATTTCGAACATTGAGATTGGATCAAATGCTAGAGTTTCTTGAATTTTTTTCGTAACATTGAAAAAATGAAATTCTACAACAAGTTTTAAAGGATTCCTGCGAAGGAGAGACTTCGATCTTCAAGATCATGGTGTATCCAGTCGTGAGAAAAATTTTTCAATGCTTTTAGAAACAATATTTTTGAATTTTTACAGTATCCGAGAATAAAAGTATTCTTACTTTCTCACCCGCCTGTAGAAAAACAAATTTTTCTTCGAACAAAACGAACTCTGTTCTTAAAGAAGAGACTTCTTTTTTTCTTTTCCTTTTTTCGAAGTTATGACAGTTTAAAATATCGACAATTTTTCGTCATCAGTATACTCTTCGCTGTACATACATATATCTTGTACTACCCGGTTCTCTTCTAATTGATAACACTTTGTTCGCGAAGCAATCGAACATTTGTGATGTTAAATTTGTTTATCGAGAGCAAGAGTTACGATAATTTGAATGTCACTGAGCGACATTCAAATAGCCGCCTAACATCGTTATTCCTCTCGTTTTACCTATGATTAAACGGTAAGAGCGAATGGAAATGACGAATAAGGTTTTCGAACGTCGCGATTGTGCAATCGCGTATCCTAATTCGTGTAAGTACTCGAACCGACGCGTTATTACATTGCAACACCGATGATTTGCCAGTTTTGCCAGTCGTTTGGCTTTTTTTTTTTCTGGAAAAAGTATTTCTGTACACTTTCAGTGGAAATTGTGCAACATCGTTTGGAGACGCTTGATCGAACCGTTATTATTCTGTTGCGATATTCGGTCGCTATTTGTCTACGAGGAATTTAGGTAGGAAAGTGATACGAGTGAATTTTATTTAGATATTTATATCGGAATGTAATATTAATCTATATTAAAATTGAACTTCGTTCAAAGATCTTGCTTGTAATACACTTTTTCTAAGTCTCGCTATCAATTTTATTTAATTTTCACATTATTAACATTTATTATTTATTTAGAAGCATGCATGCATCCACGTTAGAACATAATATTCTGAACTTTATTCAATTTTTTCGAGATCAGAGATTATTTTGCTTGCGACACGTTTCTCTTAAATTAAATAGAAAGTTATGCATTTCTGCGCTATGTTTGTCCAGTAATACTGTTTCGCGCAAGCATGTAGCATCTCAGATTTTTATCGTTGAGCAAATCCCAGATAACGGTTTATCAGGGAAGAGCCAGGAAATCTTGATGATTCGTGTTTCCTTCGCTCGTTTGTTGCTGCACAGTGTAGATATTTACTTGATGATCTCGGCCTTGTTGAAGATAATTTTACTATAGAGAAAATTTGATGGCTATCATATGTTTGTGATCAAACTGCAGCTGGAAACTTGAAATTCTACCATTGGAAATAGGATGATAAAAGTATTGAAGCACAGAAGGAACATAGACAAAATTGAGAAACTTGAGAGAGTCAAGAGTAAAAGGTACAACTTCGATAAAAGAACCTACGCTTCCAAATATTAACACAAGCAAGTTTGAAGGATGGAAATAAATCCTCTGACTGAGTAAACGCAGTTTTCCTCCGCCTATCTGAATTTTGGGAGAAGTGAGATTCGGACTTGGAACGTTGGAATTATACTAAGCCTAAATAAACTCTCACTGCTTTTTAATATCATTTGGAATATTTCTTTCCACGACGAAGAAGCTAGCCAGTCGTCCCGGTGCCAGTACCTATGTCAATAAACCGTTAACACACTTATGCGAAACATACGATTCACCTATCTGAAAAGAGAAAGCCATCCGAAATTCCCAACTCGCATAGTTTATTTTTTTGCTCCGCCGTGAAATAACTCCGAATTCAAATCCATCGAAATAAATGGCTCGTGAGTTTTATTATATATTGGAGGATATCAATTGCAAGGACGATCACATTGTGACAATTTGTACAAAAAAAAAAGTGTTGTAGAGTTTGTGAAATTCTTCCGCGTGCCAATACAACTATCTTGAGTCAAACTTGGGCACTATTCGAGATAATATTAATTCGAAATGTTATTTTAAACAACGTGTTATTTTCTTTTACAACTGTTTCGCTTTCGAAATGCAATTTTTGTTATTTCGTTTCCTGGGGGAATAACATTGAGAGCATGGAATAATATGTGTATCTCATTATCAGTGATACTACGATCACTTTTACTGGCTAAAATATTATTTGACGCTTGCCTGATAGTTTGTTTGCTCGTGTTATCTGAAGAATTATATCCTTGACAGTAGAAATAAAGAAAGTGTGAGATTACTTGTCACTCGAAGTGATTATTACTTCAAAATAAACTGTTATTTCCTGTACTTTCAAGTAACGATATACTGATATAATAATAATAATAAATCGAAATAATGTTTCAAATAATTTATCTTTTATTTCGTTTTAAAATGAAGTTTGCCCAGACATTATTATTAACTCTGTTAAGAACCAGTTTGCAATTTTTTTTTTTCATCTACGTTAACCTAGTGTTGATTTCGTTTTTTAAGTATTGCTATCGTAAAATGGAATTTCAAAGATTCCGTATAATATTCTTTCTTTTTTCATCCCATAATTTTGGAACCATAAAATCTCGGTGATCTCACCTTGATTAACAATCAAACGACGATTCGCGTTGATATTATAAATTTCTTTGAATTTCGTAAAATTGCGAAAGCACAACGGAGGAGTTTAAGAAGATGAATCTTTGAGATTGATTTACCTTTCCTAATCCAAATATTAAAAAATATAGAATAGAATTTAACGATGTAAATCAATTGAACTGTTGCGAGGGACTCGTTGAAGTGTCTCTGACGAGTCTAAACTCAAATTAGATAATAGAAAATCGCTAAGAATTCGTCTTTTGTTTAATTTTTCACAGTATCTCCTACCTACGCTAATATGTAATTTTTTTTTTTTATATCCTGATGAAATATTCATCCACAACTCCAACATGAAACAACTCCGAAATTATTCAAATTTAGATCCGTCGAAACGAATTAAGCGCGAGTCCTGTTGAAATTAGAAACTTTTTTCTTTTTTCTTTCGTTTTTGCGAAAGTTTGACAGAAAATTCGATTTTATCTCGCAGCGACGCGGTAATACGTGCACGCGTTCTCATAGCCACGAGGTTATTGGCAGTTGTCGGTCGTGTTCGCAGGTTAATTCATTCGAAAAGGATGAATAACGAAAGGCAGTTCGATTGTTTTAAATACTGAAGGACGATATAGCCTGTGCTTTTCCATTCTGTTTGCCTTGTCGTCACTTTTTATTGGCACGAGGTCCACGGAAACGAGGCGATACGTTGAATTCTTTTTTTGCCAGACTGTTATTCGTTCTTTGCATCTCAATGTCGGGCACGAGAATTGTACGGCATAAGAATGCTGCGGCGGAATTGGCCATTGTTCGGCCAATATTGTTCTTGAATATTTCTCTGTTGACTAAACCGACTTGGACTAAACGATTGAAATAAATAAATTAATTAATTTAACTGGACGAGTATTTATTGAAAATAATTACACTGAATAAATACTCATTTAACCACTTGCGCTGGCAACTGATTGCGGACCATAACGAGTGACCAGACCGTGTACATTAATTCGACGCTTTCTTTTTGAGCTCGTCGGTATGACATCACTCGATAGAAATTATTGAGAAATCAATTATTTGTTTTGCTTAACTATTTTGTATATTTAAAACTGAGAAAATATTGTGATTTCGGAACAAAAAATTCTCGACGTGCGTCATTCCAGCGCAAGAGGTTAAAAAAACGATTATCGGAAAATCCGTGTTCAGATTTCCGTTTATCAGAACGAAATGATCCATCATCTTTATATATTCAGATATATCGCTGTTATTTATTCGGACAACTTATTTGAATTTCTGCAAAATTATTCGAATAATAGATGCACATTTACAATGAGAATCCAACATCCGTAAGTGCAATGTCCATCGCACAAGTCGCATCTAAAAATTTGTTATCATCACGCGAGGCTTAGCATTCATTCTATGCAATAATTATATTAATTATATTAGTATATTAACATTAATATACGTGCATTGGCATTGCGTGGCATACATTGGTGTAGTCGTAATATCGATTAATTTTTATGCGAACTAATTGTTACTCGACTCGATATTTATTTGTCAGTTGTTAATAAAATTTTGCCCGACACTGTGGAAAGATTGTTTCCACTGATAAACCAACAGTCAGCAGAAAATTCGTACAGATAAATTACTTATGTAGAAATTTACAGTCAGTTTTTATAAAAAAAAACAAATAAATTTCACTTGTTTTTAGAAAAAAAAAAAAAAAAAAAAAAAAAAAATTCACTTTTTTTTTAAAAAAAAAAAAAAAAAAAAAAAAAAGAATGGGAATCAAAATTTTTCTTCTGGAATACTTTCTTTACAGTTTTATTGCGTTTGATTTCTTTCTCGTATCTCGTCGAGGAAGAAAGCAAAAGAAAGATTAGAGATGAGACAGATGGGAGTAGCTCTCGATTAGTTCGTACCTGTTGCTAAAAAAAAAAAAAAAAAAAAAAAGTACCACACGTACAGTTATTTCTCGGATCTCCTAATCGTCTCGCGTTCAGGATGACGCATACCTGCACGTAGGATACTGTGGCCGTTCTACTTATAGACAGGATCTCCTGTGTCAAGAGCGAATGGAGTACTAATTGTAAGCTCCGGAGAGCAGATCGAACTTCGTATGTTGAATTATGAATACATTACGCGGAAACAACAGCGAAAAGTTGTAAATATTAATCCTTCTGATCGAATTACGTTTTGAATTAAATCGTTCCAATTATTTGCTAATTGGAAACGTAACTTTTAAATGCTCTTTTTAAACGCTTAAAATATTAATAATTATTATAATTATTAATATTTAATATCAATATTATTATAATTATTAATATTTAATATTAATATTATTTAAACGCTTAAAATATTAATAATTATTAAATAACCATAGTTACCTGAGTTTCAGAATCGAAGCATTTGGGGAGAACTTGAGTTCCAAAATTACGTGGAGTGTAGTTTATAGACAAGTGAAGTTAATTACACTGCTTCTCTCAACTGTTTCGTAAAGATGTGAATTTGAAAAATGAAAATGCGACATTTTTCTAAATTTTCATTCTTGCCGAAGACCCGTACAAAAATTGATTGTACGATACAGCAAAGACCATTTAAACAATTTCGAGGTTCTTGAAAGTCTAGATTAGTAAAAGAAAAAAAAAAAAATTAGGCGTTGACATGAATCTTCTTATGGACAAGAAGCGATATAATAATGTACTTGTCCACGGAGGGTAAATAATTAAACGATCGAAGATGGATCAAATGAAAAAAAAAAAAAATACAAATAATTTTTTTGTGCAGGAACATGATCGTGCTTCGTATTCACGGCGACGAATTGATGTTTGGAGGGAGTGGAAGCGTAATGACACATTCGCCGCGTATACCTCAGATGGAGATGATGAAGGTCCACATTCCCTTCACCTTCAAGCTTCACGAAAGCTTCAAGAGCACTTATACCGGTAAGTCCTCGCCTAAATGCTCCCTCGTATTTCTATTTTTCTTTCAACTTTTCCTCTTCGCGCTACTTTCTTTTTTTTTTTTTACAATTGATCAAGCATCTCGAAGAAAGCGTCACGAGTGTGATTCTTTCGATTTTTGATTTACTGAGGAGAAGTTGAAACATTGTTTGCCTTTTTTTATCGAAGCGTACACATGAAGAGATCTGAGGTGTTCAACTTTTAGAAACTAGCATCAAAGAAAGTCACGTAAAATTTAGATATCAGCAAAATCAAAACGAATGTAAAAAAAGTTGTTGTTGCAAAAATAACTTAACAAATAACATCAGAATAGTGCCGTCCCATTTGGCGATTACATTAATTATTAAGCAGTATCGTTGGGTTATAAATGATCGTAGTAATTCAATATATTTGATTTCATTTTGTTCACTATATGTATTTGACTATATCATAGATAGTCAAATATATATATATATATATCTATTACTAGATATATTTGTTCACTATTTCCCTATAATATCGTTAATAAATCAAAACTACGAATTCTAATATCAAAATAATTATTACGCTTGTAATTCTTGTGATTTTCAATGATATCAGCTGAGACTCGAAGCGAAGTTCCGAATGAATGAAAAGTTTAGGAGACAAACACGCAACAAATCAGTATTCCATCTCAAACGAACGAAGAAGACAGTTTAAATATTCGACTAATTAAATATCCGTTGAAGTTCGACACGGTCGTTAAAATTCGTCGCTCGCCGTTCATTATTCCACCGGCGTCATTAACATTCCCAATTAGAAACTCCGTGGTGGAAAAAAGAAAAAAAAAAAAAAAAAAAGAAAAAAGAAAATGAGAAACGACAAACTCGTCGTTCCTGACAAACAGATCGGAGATCGTATCTCGTACAATTGATGTACAAACGTGTGGAACGTGTTCCGCCTTCGTCCCGTCTAATTTTCGCCGGATTAGTATTCCTCGGCGTTTGAAGGGTCGTCAAAATTCACGCGTCGTTCCAGGCGAACCCGGCGCGATTCGCTACTCGAACCAGCTCCTTTTACGTTTTCGAATCTATATCCTCGTTGAGTGAATTAACTCCAACGATTCTTCTCTCTCTCTTTCTCTCGATCTTTGCAATTTTCCTCGGTTCATAAGCAGAAGCGTCGTTTCAAAATTTCGCAACTCTTGGCTCTGGTCGGGCTAATTGTCTCTCGAGAGGAGCGAAACCCTCTTGGCGTGTATAAAGGTTTCGATCGGTTCGAAAGTAGGACACGCGTAAGAAGAAAAAGAGAAAAAAGAAGAAAAGACGACGACAACGACGACGACGACGACGACAACGATCACTCCCGTTGCCCACTTGTCATTGGTATGCAGGTGTGAAGATACCTGAAGTTACGAAACGTTACCTTGACCGCTTGGCCAGGTCATTGTGAGTCATTTAACCGGGGATAATTGATCGCGGGCAGCAGATCCATCTCGCGATGAAATTACTTTTCGGCACGTTTCTAGCTTGAAATTTATATTTGTTAATTCTGCCTATTTATCCGAGTAATTGCCGGTGAATGTTAATTAAACAGATACTTTTCGTCTCTTATCGTATAGGTCAGGAAATATTTGTCTTGTAATATAGAGCAGCACTCGATCGGTTTTCGAAAAAAGCAAATTGCAATTTTGCGAAATTTTAACTCGAACTTCGAATTTAATTTTCTTTTTTTTTTTTTTTTTTAATTGAATGTTGATAGATATAAATTGTAAATAACGTTTGATTCTAAATAAGTGCTTATTTAAGAATACTGGGAAGAAAATTGGAAGAAGGGTTGAATAATTTTCTGATTTATTCGCGGAATTTTATATTTTGCTGAGATTCAATTTTTAAAATTTTATAAGTGTAATTATTCATAGTAATTCCTCATTTTTAACCTTTTGTGGACAAGCACATTATAGTCATGCCCACGCTTAGTTTTTTTACTGTTCTAGATGTGAGAAAATGTTTATTCAATGAATCTTTAAAAGATTTTCCAGGAAGAACAAAAATTTGGAGGGTTAAGGGCGCAGCATGTGTGTACAACAAGTATCTTCTTCATGATTACATTTATTACAGCATTTATGCTTTAACTGATTGCATCTAATTACATTAAATTAACAATAAATAGATGCATACCAAGTTCATATAAAAATTTGACACTCTGCGAATGAAATATAACGTCCAACGTAAAAAAAATTTCATTGAAGAACAGAAGTACATGCAAGTGCTTCTTTCACAGCCAAAGAACTTGCTTATTTTCTTCCTTCTGTATAACCGTGGAACCAGAATGAAACAGAACTTTCGTAAACGGTCGAAAGCGATCCGCTTTCGAGCAGAGGTATAATTAAGAGAAGCGCGAGAGAAAAACCTTTCGAAGCTTTTTCGATATTTTCGAAACCGGCGAAGATATGTATATACGCGCGCGGTTAAAAACCTTCTCTCCCCCGTCGTGGTCACGTTTTATTACGCGGCCGGTTGATTTATGCCCGACGCTCGACGACCCTCGGTAAATTCATTAATCCACCGCGTACTCGTGCGATCGCGGGCGTGTTTGTTACGTGCAGGGCTAGTCTCTGTTAGCCTTGCGAGTGTGCCTTGGATTTTATTCGAAACCGTGCCACGGACCAAGCCGACGACAATGATATCCACGGAGCATGTGTTCGATTGTCAATAGAAATCCGATCAATCAGAACGATGACGGTCGTCGTAATAACACGCTCACTCGACACTGTCATTAACGCTGGTAATGAGCTGTTTTTCTTTTTAATGAAAGAATGGTAATTTATGAAGTTTTTTTACGTGGAAATACTACTTCTTTTCTTTGAACGAGACAGTAACGAATAGAAAACTGCCGGTTTTTATATAAACGCAATTTCACATTTCGAGAAGTGGAGCTCGAATAGAAAATTTTTTTCACTTATTAGAATATTACTAGGAGAATATTGAGTTATTCGACAAAAATCCGCAGCCTAGCGATGATTCTTAATCCATTAAGAATATCAATCTGCGATATTTTTTTTAGGTTTGTGTTATTAAATTCCGTGTTGTTGCATCGCGGTTGCAAAGGATTCGGGAATTCGAAAACATTCTTTCGATTTTTTTTTCGTTTCTATGAAGTATCTAATGTAATTCAAAGTAGCATCGAGAACATCTACTTACACTAAGTTACCTCCATAATAAATAAGTTCGTCATTAATCATCGACCAACAATTTTGTTCGGATAGTTCTCTTGCTAAAATCTCTGATCCACGATCTAGACGAACCTGTTTACTTCATCTTCAAATCAGAAAACGAAACCCCGATAAACGCGTATACGATAGTCACTAACACGAACGAATTGGCAATTATTGACATTTCTCTGTGCGAATGAGTTAGAAATTAAATTCGAAAACTCGTGAAATCAAAGGGAGACCAGTTTCGAAATTCGAAGACGAGTGGTGGGTTCGGTTCGATAAATTTTTCCTGCTAGGACGTCAGAGAGGCGACAGGGGCAGAGTATTTTCGAATTCCAGGCTCGTAAGCAAAAGGTGGCCATGTAAAAAATCCGTGAGGGTCGATCGCGGAGGTTCACAATCGTTCACCGAGGACAGCGTTCACTCGTTCGAACAAACGAGTGTTACGTAAGTTACGTGACAATAGGTGAAATAATTTCCACCCGATCGCGCGGGATCGTCAATAAACTCGATTATTAATAAACCCGAGCCACCAGTTGTTGCCTGTATTACGTACACACCCCTGGTAAAGTTGAAAAACTTTCGAACGAGGTGTTCTTCGATCGCTCCTTTGGCAATGACATGCTCTGGCCATCGAGCGGTGTAATCGATAAAGCTGTGCTGTGCTTTAATACTTGATTGTTCGAAAATCGACGCGTTGGCCAGTATGAAAAATTCAAACGTGCTCTGTTTGTTGTATCGTTTGTTATACAACGTATATTATAATATCAATACTGTGACGTAGTATTATAATATAACGTTCTACCTCTTGCGCTGGTAACTGGTTCGCGGACCATAACGAGTGACCAATAACCGTATACTAATAACTCGTCTTCATTTTGAATTCATCGGTATATCACTGGATAGAAATTACTAAAAAGTAATCAACTTATTATTTGTTTTGCCTGGGTTATATTTCAATGTACTTAAAACTGAGAAAATATCGTTCTCTATTGTTCTTCCAATGAATATTAATAATATAGTAATATATATGTAAGTTATAAACCTCTTGCGTTAGTAACTGGTTCGCGGACCATAACGAGTGACCAAACCGTATACTAATAACTCGACTTCATCGGTATATCACTGGATAGAAATTACTAGGAATTACTAAATTTATTATTTGCTGTTGCCTGGGTTATATTTCAGTATACTTAAAACTGAGAAAATATTGCAATTTTGAGCCAAATATTCTCGACGTGCGTGGCACGTCATTCCAGCGCAACAGGTTAAACACAGATGTTGCAATTATTAACACTATACAATATTATATAAACGCTATTGTGTTAATGATATAATGATATTACATGCAGCGACATTTTTCATTTCATGCTATCATGTAGTTATTCACGTTATTTAAGAAACTTTTTCATCGTTGACGCTCGTCGTTGTATGGTAATCGTTTTGCAATATTATTTATGAGAATGAAAAACCTTCGTTGTCGTCGCGATAGTCAATACGTTGAAGCTAATTCGAACTCGAAAACGATACGGCGGATCTATTTGAATAATAAGAGTCGATGATTATGAAAAAGCTTGTTGGTTTCAACAACTGGATTCCTATGGCCAAATGACGAAACCACGTCTCGAATCAATGTTAATCAAACTGTTTGTCTTTCAACAACAGAGATAAGATTCTGACTACACTATACGCAGTTTAGTCGGTCTCGAATTATTCTACTTGGAAACAAACTTACGTTTCTCGTTGCTTGCAGTTTGATTTCATTTCGTCACTAATCTCTGTCTTTCGTGGAATATAAAAAATGCAACGCAGAATTAAATGTGCCTCATTTGTTGTTGATACTAGGGAGTTAACATAAGAATTTTGTAGAACAATGTAGAAACGACTTGAGCGTTGTGTCTGCGGGGTTGAAAGGGTTAAAAGCAGGGATTAAAAAGGATCCTTTCCCACGTCGATGGCCGATCGACGTTTATACGTGTCAAGTTCATCGACTCGTTCGAAAAACTTACTTAACAAGCGTTTTACGAGTTGTAGCCAGCCGGACGAAAGGGGAAACGAAACGAGAAAGCTCATTCACGTTAGCCTGGCATTTTACCGTGCAAATATCACATTCGCCTGCGTATTGGCGAACGGCTGCCGGCACTGAAGAGCTCTCCCGGCCTCATTGTGCAACATGTAATCGCAATTGAATCGAGAGAGAGAGAGAGAGAAGAGCTTGTGGTCCAGGTTGCGAAAGGTAAGACTTGGTGGCGTAACTTCGCGAGTCGATTGCAAGATTCCTTCGACGAGAGAAATAAGTCGCCTTGGTGATCGTGCCGGTTTCGAGACGAAACAATCCTCTCTCGGCCCTCGGTACTTTTTTACGACGACGAAGTTTCCAAAATCGAAGGGCGCACGCCTCGATAATTGCCGGATATCGCAGCGCGTATCGAGAGTCGATCGTTTCGTGATTACTACATTGTTAATGTGTCGGATGGTTGCGTGAGAATGATTGGAAATCTTCGTGATAATTCGAACAAATATATATTTTACCTTTAACGATCGATGATTATTAATGTTAATTCAATAATGGGTATGTTAATCCTCGAGTAGTGTCGTTGTGTCATAGGTGATTGATGTAGTATGGCATTTACAGTAGATTACTATGTAAAATTTGAGACTTTGTATTTTACACCTCTTGCATTAATTTCTCGAAAGGTCCACCTTCAATTACGTAACATGAAAAAATAGAAATTTTTTTCAAAAGATTTAAAATAATATTTTCTATTTAAATTAATAAAAGATTTAAAATAATATTTTCTATTTAAATTAATAAAAGATTTAAAATAATTTTTTCTATTTAAATTAATAAAAGATTTAAAATAATATTTTCTATTAAATTCCATATTCTATATTCTATTTGAAATACAAGTAATAAATAATAAAAATAATAAAAAAAACTACATACAAGAAGGTCTAGCATCTTCGTCTACATTAACATTATCTTTTCCCCTCTTGGGTATCACACGTTTTTCTTAAATTATACTTAAGCTTTTTCACAGCGTTGAATTGTAAATTTCTTGTAAGTAAATGAAATGAAGCGAAAAATGTATAAAATTGGACTTCTATCTGACAATTTTAATTGCTCTCTGTTATATTCATATTATCTCCTCAGCATGTACAACTTTTTCATTAAATTGTATTTAAGATCTTGTCTTACTGAATCGCGAATGACTTCATGATGTAGACCTTGTTCTTGTTTCTGCGCCTTCATTTTGCAAATTGTAACCTTGTTCCCAGCCTTGTTCGGTATAGTATATTCAACAAGAATAAATTGGAGGCATTACGTGAATCATCAAGGTAATAAAGAAAAAAGAAACGTATTAAACTAAAATCTTATTTTTTATTCCATTTTTATTATAATATAATTACCTTACAAGATGAACTTTGTAATAAAAATCAGCGGATAAGATTCATCATTTCTTGATTAGTTCGTTATTTTTCTCGGTTCTTAATTGGATGTATTTACTAGTTCTAATCGATACAGCAATGATTTTTTTACAGTATTACGTGTCTAATAACATGTAATTAAGTTAACATTCAATAATACGCAAATAAAAACACTTGTCCCATTTTTTTAAGTGACAGATCGCTTTTCTTCAGTTTTGTTTTTGCCATTTTTATTTCCTTCGTATCTTCCAGTTTCTTTATTCGACCATCACCAACCTAATCATATCTTTCTATCAATTTTTTTTTTTTTTTATATTATTCTGATTATTTCTTTCTTAACAAGTTTTCATAGTTTCGCCATCAAAGTCTTGATCGAAAAGTTTTAACATGCTAAATTGAAGGAAATCAGAATGCATTAAAATATCAAATGAAACGGAGAATACGAAATATGAAATATATTACGTATTCATAAATTCAGTAGAAAAAATAATAAATGCCCGTAATATCTTGACAACATAAATTTATATCTATCGAAGTTTATATCAAATCTTGCAATTGCTTTTTTTGTGCTTTCTTCCATCAAGTTCTAAAGCGAACGTTCAAACACTTCACCCGATGAGGTTAAATTCCTCTTGCTTCGAATCTTCTTTTTTTTTTTTTTCTTTTCTATTTCTTTGACGTTCTTTTCACATTCTTCTCGTGGCGCATCCTATCCACGGGTAAATACAGTGCGTCGTTTTCAGGAAATTTTTTCACTGGCACGTACGAGCATCGTAGCGTGGCGTCGCACATAATGCAACATCCTGTCGAATCATTGCTTCTGTATTACGTAAAACGCAGCGTGGTACACGGAGGGTAGGGTGAAGAGAGAGAGAGAGAGAGAGAGAGAGAGAGAGAGAGAGAGAGAGAGAGAGAGAGAGAGAGAGAGAAGAAAAATGCACATTGGAGAACGCATTCTTTTCCTCCTCTCCTTTCCTTTTCGCTTTTTTTCTTTCTTTTCTTCTTTTTTTTTTTTTTATTATTACACACGTGTCCCTGGCCAATTGCACAAAAATGAACTCGCCGGCTGCAATTACCCTCGCGAGTGAGCTCTCGGCTCGCCTCCTACTTTCATTCTTGCTCCCATAATACATAACAGCCGGCTGCATTGTTAGAAAAGAAACTGGACTATTCCTGGTCGTTTTACCAGCTGGAAATAAATTCTTTCTTTTTTTTTTTCTGTTTTCCACGTCCGTTATCTTTAATCGTTTCATTGAATAATGGCAGTTGAATGGCCTCTGTCTTTAAGAAATCGTATATTGCGCGAAGAGAGCCATAGGCAAAAGAGCAACTTTTCATACGAGAACAATTTCAAAATTCGATACCTCGTCAATCGGTAATATATGTTATCAAAATGTTACGCTGTCTTCAACAATTTTGTCGAACAAAAGCTGAATAGTTGAATGGCTTCTGGGCTTTCAAGCTTTCTTCAAGGGATCGTATATCACGCGTAGACTAGAGAATGAAAAGTAATTTTTCATACGAGAACAGTTTTAAAATCTAATATCTTATCAATCACATATGTCATATCACGTACCGAGTGTCATAGAAAGCATATTTTAGATATTTTATATCACGTGTATTCTGAACAATTTTTCATAAAAACTTTTTATAAAAATTTCTTCCCTTGAAGAGTATTTGAGCGTTCGATTCTTCTTGGGAGAAAAGAATTTGGACAAAAGTCCCCGAGGTTCTCGAAGAAGAACATTTGTATCAGAAATTCCGATTTCGACAACTAATTATCAGATTTTAAATCTCAAAAAATACGTCGTTTGGTATTGAAGACCTACAGCGTCTCTCGAATCGAGTAAATCTCGGCCTTCTCACGTAGCCTTCGTCAACATCCTTTCAATTACCAAACTTATCGACATCGAATCTAAGAAACCAACGAAATTGTACAGAAATCTCGGTATCTTGTAATCTTCGTAGAGGAAGATCGTACGAGGCGCAAGATTTATTGAATTCGATCTTTATCGAATCCAAAATCAACAAGGACAAGCCACGAATGTGTCGGCCTTGAAACTTTAAATTACAGTCGCGAACTTCTCGTTCAGTCGTGTGAAGAATCGATTCCGACGTGCTGGTGATCGAATCGCACTGTGAAGTGTCTATTTTAAGGAATCGAGTTATGCGGCAAATATTCCTCATGCGCATTTACCTGTGCCCGGTTTCGTTTGATCCGTTTCTCTTTTGGATCGACAAAAACAGCTTCGAGAGCTCCAAGAGTAATTTTAAAAAGACCTTCGACGTCCAGTTCGAACGAGCGCGGTTTCTCGATCGATTTGGTCGCATTCTTCCCCCGTGAGAGGCAGGTTTCTGTATTATATCGAAACGTGAATCTTTGCAAACGATCGTTCATTTCGCGAGCGTGCGAAATGGTAGATTAACAGGCAAACGAACAAAAAAGGCATGCATATATACAGGGTGTTTCGTAACTTGTGGGATCCACTTCGGCAGCTGATTGTATACGCCTAAAAATAATGAAAAAAAGACATATAAATCTATGTCCCATCTGTCTTCGTTTATGAGATATAATGAATTTTCTGTCTTAATTTAAACTTTTATAAAAAATGACTCGAAGTGACCACCTTGCATTTGAAGACGAGCCTGCATGCGTCTTGTCATTGATCTGGTTACTCTCTCTATCATTCCTGGTGTTTCTCGAATTTGTCGGAAGCCTTGCTCTATTCTATTTCGTAGTATTTCAGCATTTTCAATCGATGTTGCGTGTACAATAGATTTTAAATGTTTCCACAAGTGAAAATCTAATGGATTCAAATCCGGAGAACGAGCAGGCCATGCAATAGGACCTCCACGACCAATCCATTTATTNCGAAGTCTAATATCGACTGGAACTTCCTCTAATATTTCGTGTAAACGCATGCTCAAAAAATCAACGTACTTTGTGCCTGTTAGTTTCCCATCAAGAAAAGGACCAATTAAAAATTTATCAATTATTCCTGCCCATACGTTTGAAACTAATTTGGTGTTGATGTCTTGAATGCACAATAACATGTGGGTTTTCTTCATCCCAATGATTATTATGAAAATTAAATATACCATCCCTGGTAAAACTAGCTTACTAGAGTTTGCTCTGTTTGTAAAATTCATTACATCTCATAAACGAAGACAGATGAAGCATGTATTTATATGACTTTTTTTCATTATTTTTAGGCGTATAATCAGCTCCCGAAGTGGGTCCCACAAGTTACGAAACACCCTGTATATATATATATATATATATTTTGTGAAAGTTGGATTTTCAGCAAAGTTACGAAAAATCGTTCGAAAAGAATGTCTAAACTGGTTGTTGTAACGTATTCGAAAGGATTTTTCAATCTTCCAGACAGCTCCCAATAAAGCACAACTACGATCAATATCAGTTTCAAGTAACTGCAGTTTTAAGACGGTCGTAAATAGTGGTTAAGAGATGTAATGTTTTAAATTCTTCTTTAATGCTTCTCGTAAAATCCGATACTAACCGACTTAAGTTAGTAACTCAGGCAACTAAGCGAGAAACAGTTTTTCTACAAGCGGCAGAAACCGTTATCTTACGCGTGGAAACCGCATTGCGATCGTTCGGTTTTAACACACTCAAGACGGACAGCAACTACAATTTGTACGTTTAGAAACGCAGTAGAAAAGACTTTCGTCTATTGTTAAGCATATTCTGGCGCAACGAAAGTATTCACACGTGCGAAATGAAAAATTGTCTGGAATTGGACTGTTATAATTTTGTAAAACTCATATCAGAATTCACTTATTGTTAGTTTTCATAGGTTCACTTACTTCGACAGATTTGAATACATTTTTCTTTTCTTCCATTTTCTTCAAAAAAACGGACTTTTGTCCTAAACAGTGAAAATTCGAACGCTGTTTTACAAGACCCCTCAGAACTTGCCTAGTACGATTTCTCTCTCTCTCTCTCTCTCTTTTTTTCTTTCTTTTATTGAACTTTAAACAAAAAATTCAAGAAATCCTACAAACGATCGCAGAGATAAACGTTATTTGAATGAGAGGACACAGAGATGGAAGGCAAACGATAAGAAACCCGACTGAGAGAAATTTGCGCAAACTTGCTCAAGGCATTTTTATACCTACTATGGTCTCGTTTGCTTGTCTTTACGCGATGCAAGGGTTTCTTCTTCGAGAAATAAGACTATACTAACTGACGACTATTTCTACACCGGTGTACTTCTCTTTCATCGTCTCCGAGTCTCTTTGCAAATTTACTCCCGGCAAATATATATATCGTTATGTTATGCCTACACGAAATTTTCGCGAATTTTTATTCTGTTTCCTCGCGGGGATATTATCTTGCCTTTGTTTTTCTCCTTTTTTTTTTCGTTTAATATCTTAACGAAGTCACAAACTAATGCGAATAAGAAACGACGATATTTTTTCAATTAATTATGATTAATTATTATCACAGATATCAACGTGTCAATGCGTATTGTAATTAATTTGAGATAAAAACACGCGTCTAGAAGAATTTGAAGGCTGTTCTTGCACGATTGAATATCTGGTTTATTGAATTCGCTGTTTATAATCTCAACCACGGATCAGCACGTTCTTTTACGATACGCGTATGACATTGATTCCAGTGCGATGTTCTCCGTATTCGCAGAATACTCAGGGGACAAATCAATTTTGATTTTTAAAAATTTGCCTGAACTTCAAGTTTACTCAAATTAGGAATTAGTTGATTGATTAATCTTGTTTGCTAAAAAAAAAATAGATTACACTTAGACGTAAATAAATTAATCTTACTCAAAGTATAAACAAATTAAAGCTTAACTGATAAATTAAAATACCTACCCTAATGAATAACAAACACAGAAATTATTATTATGCCAAATAGACTGGACGAATTAACAGATCGCTACAAATGGTTGTTACGTTTTCCTTGCTTAAGCATCGGCAGGAGTAAATCGGGTAATTTGGCATCGGATAAATTGTAAATAAAAATCGTGAACTGCATAGAATTGCACACTTGCTTGCCACAGATCAGAAATGCAACGGAGAATTGTAAATGAGTCGTCAAGCGGTTGAAGTAATTAATGGCGCTGTGGCTTGCTTCTGTTTGCTCGTGGACGCGCTAAAGAGTTGCGACGACAATAATAAAAAAATTGATGCTTAAGAATTTCATGGTCGTACGGCCAGTTATCGTCTTCTATTTGTCTCCGTCGTTCAAACAAGTTTCAGCAATCGTAAAACTATTGATCTCATTTAACCCTCGCCTTGAGATCGTCCCTTGATCGCCTCGGTTTCATTCTTTTTTTTCTTTTTTATAAAATCGTTGTATCATTTTGCGACACGTAGATTCAGATGAAAGGAGATATTTTCGATAAAAAAAAACATATACCAGAGTTGCAGATAATATTTAAAATTTTTGAAAGATTACTAGACAGACAATATGTTCCTACTGTGAAAATTGAATATTTATACGTGAGAGTAGGATTCGTGTTATCGCGAGTTATTTTATTTCAACTTTATTTGTTTCTTCATTGCATCAGTCTTTCACCTTTGTGTCAGTTTAATACCAAGCGACAAATTAAATTGATCTGTTCGTCTTTTTTTCCCTTTTAAAAATCCGTGGAAGAGATTCAATTTACTTTGCTTGAAACGATTTTACTCTTCAACGAGCCTTCTTCTTACAGCCTTTCAGCTTACTTACCTACTTGCAATCTTCTGAATATGCATGGACTTCTTTCTTTCCTCTGGAACATCTGTAACGAAAGTGTTTACAAATCTTCTAATAACAATTGATTGGAGTACGAGTGACGTTGTACCTTTTTTAATGGACTTGGTTAGTTCGCAGAAACAAATCTACAGCGAGGAAACCTTAACTCTGGAATACGAGATCTCTTAAACACTAAAAATAAAGCTACTCGAACAGAGTCTCGATTGGGACCAAGATGCAGTGCAATCTTAAAATCCAAAGATATCCTAAGAATAAACGTTTTTAGGGAAACAGAAACGTAGTTTCTAGACTGCGAATATTTAGGCGAATTCACGTTCTTTCACAGCGTTCAAACGTCAGTTAATTAAAAATATAGAAATAAAGAAATATATAATAATAGAAATATAGAAAATATACCTAAAATATAGAACAAAATATATACAAAATACCTAAAATGTAGGTAAAATATAGAAAATGTATCTAAAATATAGAATAATAGATAAAATATAGAAAATATACCTAAAGTATAGAATAAATTATGGAAAATATACCTAAAGTATAGAATAAAATATAGAAAATACCTAAAATATAGACAAAATACCTAAAATATAGAATAAAATATAGAAAAAATACCTAAGATGTAGATAAAATATAGACAATATATCAGAAATATAGAATAAGATATAAAAAAAAAATATATATATATATATATATCAATATAACCAACGTTAACAGACACTGCCTTTCTCCATAGTTGGCCAGAAATTCCTGCATAACTGACACTATGCGTACGTATGTACGTACATATGGTTTATCATTTTCGTGGAGTAATGCCTCCGCGAGTTTCTGCGGCGGCCGGACACCGGATCGAAGCGCGATTGCGTGTTGCTTGTTCCACGATAGGAGTTTCGACATCGGCTGGCTCAAGGCTAGGAACTGTTGTACGTATGACCGGCCGCCACTCGCCGGTTTTGGATCGGTTTCGTTCCTCCGTGTGCCGCGATCGGCCGAGCAAAACGGAGCGGAGGAACATACTGACTTGCCGGTGGCCAGCATCTCGCACAAAAATCGAATAACAAGAGAATCTCGGGCTTGACTACGTGACTGGCCGGGCGTAGAACAATCAAGGTCGGCAGAAAGGATCGGATATATGCCGTTTATGTAGGCCTTTCTGATTCTGCAGATATCTTTATCGTGATATATCACGTGTTCCTTTGTGCTCTAACTGAACGTGTGCGCCAACTGGTAACAGAGTCAACGTTATTTACATGTATACAGTGGAGAACTCGGCGCGAGTGACGTACGTATTATATCGAGAATTCTAAATTGATAGAGTTTTCAGTTTCCTCGAAGTTGTCGTTGTCGCGGTGGGACAGCGGAACGCTGTTCCGATTGAATTTTTGTCGATTGAAGTCACTTGTCTGAACGTGAATTCTTGTTGTACTAGCGAAAACAGATATGTATGCACGAACTGTACGTCCCACGGCAGGTTCAGATAAATGGAATTTTATTGTATCAGAGTTAATTGCTGACTAACACTTTGGGAATTGAACGACCAATCTCAGTGGAGTTTCGCTTTTTAGTTATAATACGGCGGATGTTGCAACGATCTGTCGTTATATATATTTTTTTTCATCGAAGAAACTCTGGAGTTTTTTTTCCCCCCGAAAATTTCGTAACTTTGATGTCAGAGTACTGTGGAGGATTATCTTCTGCAGTGATAAACGAGATAATCTGGTGATTGCCGCAGAGATGTCTCGTTCGACGTAATACCTAGATTTGACTCGTACGTATGTACGTATAATGAAAATAAAGTAGTTAGAATTAGATGAACTTGACTGGCGATAATAACTAACGCATCTCGATCTAGCTGAAGAATTCAATTTTATCTGTTGGATTTTTAAGTGTGTCAAGTTCAGCGTAAAGTTGGTCGTCCAGTATTTGATATTCAATGAAACGTATTTCTTCATGAATTAGATAAACCTCGTTTCTTTTCTTTCTTTTTTTTTTTTTTTTTTTGGTAATATTTTCTTGAAGCGAAAGAGAACGATAAAGAGAGATATCTCTCGTGAAACACAAATATAATGTATGAAAATATACAAAATAATCAAAGTGCTATGAAAGTAAATTCTTTCAGATTAGTAACTTAACATTCATAAATATACATCGTGAATTTAATCCACGGACGGGAATTAAAGGAAAAGAGATCGGAGCTGTCTCAGCAGCCAGTTTCCCCGAACAAATCATGCAGAAAAATATAGCGATACAGCGAAATGTCAAAAGAGCAAAGCGCATACTCTTGTTGCATCCGTTCCCTGGAATACTCTGGCCGAGTGGTTGACTCACGGTTAAAAACGAGGGGAAGATTGGAGTACCGCTTGAGACGCGTAGCGACTCATCGACCAGACAAAGAAGCGAGGATACTGGTCTCACATCTTACTAGCTATAGCTGATAATATTAGCGAAAGGAGCGTCAGGAAATTTAAGTGGACGATCGGATCGATCAACGCGAGGTGTGCCACCGCTTGAAATCTCTCTCTTTCTCTCTCTCTCTCTCTCTTTCGAGGCGCAGTAAGAGAATACTTATCGGCAAGCAACTTCAAGGATGTCCACCGCTAATCTTTGTTCCTTCGTGTCCTTAGAACGACGAGAACGTTCCTTCACGTACGCTGTCCCATTCGATTTTATAATCGTTTTCATTCATGAAAGCCTCGTGAATCACCGTCCGAGGCTTCCGTCCGAGGCTTCCGTCTGGTGTCGATCGACAAACGACGGAACGAAGTAATGTAAAATGCAAAAATTCAGTCGCGCATACGGAATGAATACGCGTTCGCCGATCAATGAAATCGTTCGCGGTATGCGTTTAATTAACCGTTTTTCTTACGCGCGTGTGACTCAACACGTGTGATAGGGGAGCGTGCCGACCTTCGACTCTGTGTCTATCATCCGTGACTGGTAAATGGAGAAGGAAGAGTAATTTCGCAATTTCACCGGGTTACGTCGGCATTACGGTAATCGCGTTCCCCGTCTGTACCGTCTGCGCCGTACCTACACTGTGTGTTTGCTCCCTGTAAACCGTGAACAGCGGAGGGGACGACAGGCACGGTACATGCGAAATGGTCCGATTTCCACAAGCAGCTGGTGCAACCAGGCGAACGGATTTAGCGGGTTTGCTCTGATTATGCAACGACATTTGATAATCGGCTGTTTTCATCGCCATTATTCAATCTCTTTCACGTTTTGTCGAAAGTGACAACCAATCGATTCTGTGTCATGATCCGGTTTCACGTTATTCTAGGGAAATTGCGATTTTTACGTGTACACATTTCTTGGCAATGGCTCAGTACCAGCATTCCTTTAGTGAAAGATTTTTTTTTTTTTAGCGTGACAGAGATCCATTATATCAATAGTATTCAATGAAATCGTCCTTATCACTTGTATGCTTCAAATGGCTATTCATTCTGTATACTGATCTTTTATTATCAAATGTACGTTTGCAATAAATATTTTGTGCTAATAACTTTCATATATATATATATATATTTTTATATTATATTATATAATTTATATAATATTAAATATATATATGGAAGTTATTAACACAAAATATTTATTACAAACGTATATTTAATAAAAGATCAGTATATAGAATGAATAACCATCTGAAGCATACAAGTGATAAGGACGATTTTATATATATATATATATGTGTGTATATAGTCAGATTTCAAAATTATTTAATATATATTAATATTCTGCTACCGTGAGTGTACGAATATACTTTCGTGGGATGCTATAGCTATTTTCTATCCGCGATTTTCAAATGTCGCATTTGCATTTAAGAAAGTTCGCTGGGTAAGGTTTTTATTAAAAAAAAAAAAAAAAAAAAAAAAACAACACAATTGTAAAACGCGCATGCTGTGCACTGTCTTTTCCTTCTAATATCTTTTGCCAATTTCAAACCAATAGACACGTCCTGTTATTACAGTTGCACGAATCATCAACACCGTATTTCAACTTCGACAAATAATTACTAACTGCGCTACGCATGACGAAATTTGCGAAGAGGTTCGAATGTTTTAAACTTCTCCGAAAAAGCTATCAATGACTGACCCACCTCAATCACGAGGATTCGGCAGTCTTCTCGATCAAAGAACGCGACACGATCGATCGGTCGATACATGTGTGTAGGTACAACGATCGAGCGGATCGGTGAAAGGCCAGAAAACTAGCCAAACAGATTGCAACCGCAGAGGCACGATTGCACTATGTTCACCAAAGTGAACACACGCGGATCTATTGCGTCCGCCGGCCGATAATGGATCGGTTTAATAACAATACGCCATTTTAACTCGGACGGAAACTGGTTTTTTTAACACCGTCCGGTGGAACATTCCATGTTTCAAGTGTTCGATTTAGGGGACTGTAATTAACCCAAATTCCAGGGTACTGTTCAGTGGCTCGGCCCCGTGGCGTGAAACTCTTTGGCATTACCCGCAGTATCTGTATTTTCCAATTGAAAATGCTTCTCATCATAGCAATTATCGAAAGAAGTTGTAGCACTTGAAATTCGTTTCACCTCTTGCCGTGTATTTGTGACAATTACGTTGACAACGAGAAGCAACAATTACAAATTACATTGAATCGTTAATACGTTCGGATCATAATTATTTTCAAAATCGTTGCCCCATTACACTGTGAAAAGGCGAAACTGTCCATAACAGTCAACATTATCAATCGAAAGTTTCCAGAAGACCAAGGAATCATCGAGACTAGGATTTCTCGTGTCGAGAGAGCACGCTCGGCGGATGTTCGGAGTTCAATTTTCCTGTCAACCTTAAGGCTGTGGCAATCGGTATGCAGATTAATCTCAGATTATACGGAATATTCTAGGGTTTCAGGCGTTTCAGATGTACCAGTTCATCTTGCAAAGTCAGAGTCCCTGTTTCCTGCAGAACTTCTAGGATATCATTCATGAAGCTTGACCCAAATCGCTCGGCTCATTATGACAGCCTACGTGTTAAGTCTCTGCCAGCCACTCCAGTTGTGCTTGACCAACCATGCTTTAACTCGAAATTGTGCAATTCTCCTGCGCTTACCATACCGTTTGGCAATAGAAAAATCCATTTGGGAATGTAAACTGAAATTTTGTAATTTCGCCAGTATCCACGTTATGTTAGAATTATTGCGTCGCTGTTTGAAAGAATTTTATCATCATATGTTTTCGTAGATCTGTTGATGTGGCTGCCACGATTCGATTCGGGAACGATGCTGAACACTTAATGTGAATACTTCGATCTGCAATCTTCAAAATCAGGATCTAGCTGCAAAAAGAATTTTTTCGATTGTTTCTTTTTGTTTGAGACTGTCGAAATAGAGGCTTCGCACATTGAAACGAGATCAAGTGGAGATCGTTATTTGTTTAATTATTTTGCGCCAAGTGAAAGATCACATTTTTTTTCTTTTTAATGAAACAGGACAAAAAAATGTGCAAAAGGTAGCGTCCTTCTTGTTACAAACCCTTCAATTATCATCGTGTATATGTGTATGTATTCTTGTATGCAAGCACTTAAATTTTACCTATTATTTCACGGCTTCGTGAATCGGCTGATTCGATACTTTACCTGCGTCGGAGACTTAACGCGTTGGACGATCCGTCTTAACAGCTTTCACTTTCGTTCACACTAGCGCCGCGTGATCTCGAAACAATCTCCCCGATGGCAGCCTCTCCACTACCAGAATTTTTGGCTACGAATGACCATACGAACCTTGAATTAAAGTAACAAGATCCTAGATCACGCGATTCAAGTCACGATTCTCCGCTTCCTACGTCGGTTCTTCGTGTCGCGTAATTATTTTTTTCTTTCTCATTGAGCTTTGGATGATTCGTTAACTCGCTTGGTAAACAGATTTACTCGTTTTATTAGCGTAGATAAGTGTGACAAGGTTGCAGCCAGGTGATTAAAAAAGGAAAAGAAGGATAAAAATGGGAAGAAGAGCAAAAGGTGATAAAGCTGCTGTGACTCATTTCAGAGATACATAGTTATTATCACTTTGCGAAGTTCAACGTATCTACTGCATACCGCGTGTAATTGATATTGGTTTCAAGTATTTAGTAAATACTTGGATCTAAATCTATTGCTTGATGCAGAATTGGTTTGTTTGAAATTGATCGACTCCATATTTTTTTTTTTGTAAATCTCTTAGTTTCGTCGTTTTTTCATTTCTAACTTCTGGAAGAACAGGAAGATGACGCAAAGATGATCGCGAATTCCAAGGAAATCCTTTGAAAATAATCTTCGCAACTTTATACCGTCTTCTCCATTTTTTAATTCATGGACTCGATTTAGTACAGCAATCGAAAGGCTGATATAAGTTGCAGCTGCTGACCGGTTACTACACCGAAGCACGAGAGATCATGATAGTAGAAACAGGAATCTAATGACTGGACCGCGGATTTTTATACATCTGTATATAGAGAGAATATAGTATAGTACCTGTTATAACTTCCAATGATTAATATAATTCTCCGTTTGTATGAATTTGTACAAATGTCCTTAGATTAGCCAGTGACCAAGTTGTAGTAGGGTGGGTCTTCTTCGTAGAGGATAATAAGCATTCGCGAGAATCAAACCTGAGAGGAAGCATACTGCGGTCTGTCCTCTCACGCATGACCTGGAAACCCCGTTGACCGAGTGAGATATCTTGAAGCCAAACGAGAGGAAAAAAAAAAGTTGAAAGTCGGGTCGTTACATAATCATTTTAAGTAACGTCACGATGTAATCTTTCCTCAGGTTGCTCTCAGCTCTTGTTGCGTTACAATAAAATCAACATTCATTCAATTGTTCCTTTGATTTATGATTTTTCAGCATCTTCTGCGATTATTGGAGAAGGTACATTAGAGCATAATGAATGTAACTTGTGCAACTGTGAACTTAGTCAGCTACAAAGAATTTTAATATTATACTACATGTATTAAATAATATAGTATAGTATGAAATTCTTCTTACCTGATTAAATTCACAATCCTATTTCTTTACATCCCTGTAAAAATATAGAGTATATATTCTGTATTCTACTGTAACAACAAATGATCCTTATAGGAATATATTTTTTATATAAATGAATATTAAGTCTTATTATGTTACCGTTGTATGTAGATGTAATACTAAAATGGTTCTTTTGCTTTTTTATTGCAGAGGTAGAATGCGAAGTATCGAGTCAAGTCGAGTACTCTCTACAGGCGCTCTGGGGCGTTAGTATAAGGGAACTTCATCTGGCACTTTGGAAACCTTGGAGCACCCTTAGAGACGCGTCTTTGAACGGCACTCTCCTTCAAGGCCACGCGCAATATCTCACACCACCACAAACGTATCCTTTTCTCAAATAAAAGATAAAACTGCCTTTTCTACGTAACTGTCTTTTTTCGTCTTTCCAATTTCAATTTTTTTTTATTTGACCCTCAACATACGAAGATTTTTGATCGTCACTGAATTACGTAAAACAGATATACATCTTGCAGAATTTAAAAAATTAGAAAATATTTATTGCAAACGTATACTCGGTAAAAGAATTAGTACCCTATATAGGGTAAACAATATAATAGTTTTAATTCTCAGAAGATTTGAACAGTTACTGGACTGTGTAAAAAGCAAGTTTCTGATGATCTCACTTCAAGTAATGCTAATAAATAATGTAAAGTAATGTTAACAAGGGTTAATTATCTTCTATAATTTGCAAATATTTGTACAACGTGTCGTGTGAATGATACCAATAATAATTCCTTGATCGAGAAATACAGTAGACAACCACACGGAGAAGAAACGTTGAGATTGTCGCTTCCGGCTCCAGAATTAGAACTTGGAACACCTCCTAGACTTTGTTACCCCTTGGTAATCTTCCTGACTCGCAGGGATAACGGAGATCCTCATCCGGACGAGACCGTGGGTATCTTTTAAATATCTAATAAAAAAAAAAAGAACACCGATCATTTTAATTGCTAATCTACCCATGAAACGTTTCAATTTGTTTCTACAAATGCGACGTTAATTGTAATGCGAGAACGTGTACAATGAAATTCAGAGGCGCGATAGACTTTAATGTCCATTGTCGAAGCATAACAAATGTTGCGTGCCTCGATTACAATTACAATTGAACGAACTCGCGATCTCCCATTAAAACAAACAGACATAAATATAAATATTACAATTGATAATTGGTACAAGTTTACAATTGATATTAATTCGTTTCTTCTTCCCTTTGCAAGGTGGCCCTGGTAAACGTTGTCCATATCAAAGACAGTGTGTGCACGTTGCCGACCTCGATCCTGGCGCAATATTTAAAACAAGCGAATGGCCAGTTGTCTTGTCTTAAGGTAAGCCTCGGTATATTAAAATTCCAAAAACTACCTAAAATCTTTCAATTTTTATATGTCGTGTCATATATAACGTAAGAAACAATTTGTTAGTTTCTTCCCTAAAAAGAGTATGTTATACTCACTGGAAAAAGAAGAAATGGTAAAAAAAAAGTAGTCGATCTCTATTTTATAAGAAATATAACAGTACATTTTGTTATATAAAAATTGAGAGACTGTAACATAAAAATTTGTACTTTTGTAAAAATGGAATATTTTAGTGTAGTCTTACAGTTTTATGTAACACAGTGCACGTTTATTTCAATCACAAATTGAACACTACACTCATGAAACTGTTTTTATTGCAGCAACTGTACCTAGCTACCGGTAATTCGACAAACTACGACGAAGGAGATGTGTCTTCAGGTCTAGGTTCAGCTCTGGCACTTGCAGAACCTTGTAACAATAGCGGTAGCTCGGCTAGAGGCGCATTGGTTGCCTCCGGAACAGGCGATCCCGAGGGATCGTTGTGGAACACAGCCGGAGAACAGCTTTGCGTTGTTTGCCAATATTTTCCTCTGTCGCGTGCTCTGTTGCCTTGCAGACATACTTGCATTTGCGCATCTTGTTTTGGCAAATTAGATCGGTGTCCGATGTGCAGAAGCCCGATAAAGAGTTATTTCTGCATCAGAGGCGAGGAGTACATGCCCCTGGAATCAGAAATCAATCCCTGCAAACAGAGGCAATCGAGTCATGGACCTACTCACTGGCTTCACGATTGGAACGACAGACTTACGGATTTCCTCGGATTCGCACGATAGAATACTTGATATTCTAACGAGTCGTTTAGAATGTACAGCGTGCAGAATACCATAAAACAAAGAATGATTGTCAATCGTCTATTGGACTGCTTGAGAGATTGGTGTATTTTGATTGGAGAGTAGTTTTTTTTTCTAGAGTCTTTAATTCCTGTGAATTCGATATTTAACAAAAGGAAAGTATTTGCAATCAAAATCGTTCAGTGAAGGTACAGAAGAAAGAGAGGTAGGGCATTAATTTATGCGGAAGAGAATAAGGATGATATAAGTATAAAAAACTGGAAATTAGCATCTTTATGAAATATTAATTCTTTTCTTTCTCTTGATGAGAATATTGTAGAGAGTTAAATGAGCAGAGTGAGTTGTAGTTGCAAAGTAGATTGCAATGATATCTTATGTTCGTCGTTTGTGCAATTCTCAAAAAAAGTTAGTATATTTTTCTTTTGTTTTTGTTAATCATTTTATGTCTTTCGACTCTGCCTTATAGCTTAAAATGGAGAATGTTATTCTGTTGGCGTTTGAATGATTTTCAAGAATTAAGGAACCAAAAAAAATGGATAATTTATTGACGTCCAGATACAATAAAGTAAGAGAGGATTGATAAAGAAAAAAAAAAAAAAAGAAATACGGAGAAACGTTTCAGATTTTTATCACGCAACATTGTATAAATATTTAAGATGTAAATACAAGATAACAAATAAGACATGTCCAACTTTAAGATGTAATTTATAGAAATAATTAAGTTATTGATATTATTTCATACGATACGCAGATTTATTCAGTAGATCTAGAAACATTAGTTCCGATATGCATGCCTTTAAAGTATTCTTTTCCCATTTTTCTTTTTATCTTATATGAATTGAAAATATATTTTTTCCCCCTTTTGCAATGCTCTACCGTCCATGCGCTACGATGGAGCTAATTCCCCTGAGGTTCAATTCATAACACAAATCACAAAAAAAAAAACGTCGCTAAATTAATTTAAGAAGAATGTTGCGTTAACGTTTAAACTGTAAATACACAGACTGTGATAATTCTAATAATATCTATTATTATAAACCAGATATATGAAAAAGTCCTGACACAAAGGGGAACACAACAAAGAAGAAGGAATTGGTACGAAAAAGGAACACGAAATCATTTTCAGATTTCGCATTTGATATGTATGTACATTTGCCTTTTTTTTTTTACATCTTCTAGGCACTTGCTTAAAGAATGATGATACTCTCTTACTCTGGGTTTATTATGAAATCAAAATTTTATATTTTTCTCATGAAATTTTTTCAAACAGAAGTTTCTTTCTTGTGATAACAAGATCAATTGAAGGATACTTTAGAAATTGATTCAGCTTAAGAGGGTCAGCTTACTGAAAGAATGAGAGTATATTTGGAACCACACATGTTAATTTGAGAGTAAAGGCCTCTAAAGTCAATGTTGTTGTAGCCGAAGATCTTTTCGTATGATAATTTATATTTTACTTAGTAAGCATGTGGCATTTCGATGATGCGACAATGTCTGTATGAGAGAACCTGTATATAATTTATTTAATAAAGCGTATTCATGCTGTCATGCTATTGTCCATGAATGTATGTATCCTGACAATGCAAATACTGTAGAATACCATAGAAACAAATGTTGTGGAAATGTAATCATAAAAGAAAGAATTAATACTTCATTAATTGTTTAATTTTTGTTTAAAATTAAGTGTTTAAAAAAAAAGCAATCGCTTTGATAAATATATTGCTATATTTAGCCTAAGTTACTCTTTGCACATACATACATACATACATACATATATACATACACCGATGGGGATTCTATGGATCGGTAATGTTCGACTATCTTCGACTTTCTTCGGATTATCTCGGATTTTTGCAATGTATAGTAAAATTCAGTATACTGACGACCGTTGGTCACGTTGACGTTCGGCTTTTATATTTTACTGATTCAAATTCGATCTGAACGTCATTTAAGTTACCTCAAACAAAGGAAAAAGACGATAAAGTAACTGCTGCTTCGATCTCCTTTCAAGTATGTTAATAAAACGTGTACTGAGAAACGATCGTCTCAGGATGGTTCAATGAATGGATTAGAAGTGAAAAGGACGCAGATTTACGTGCCTTGTTGGAATTAATACGAAAGTCTACATCTTGCAAACCGGTACGTCTCATTCGCATCCCTTTTGTTTTTTCATGAAGAACAATTGTTCGTTCCTTCTCACAGAATTCCTCAACGTTGTTAAGGTCTCTTAGTTTGTATAGTGTATAACGTACAAATAGTCCCGATGTCCTTTGCAGACACATGTAAACTCATCGATCAAAAGGGAATGTTTGTTTTGCTTCTCTCTGTCTTTGAGTCTCGAACCATCGCGAAGGTTAGAGAGAACGACAGTACGATCACTTGACTTCGTAAGTTCACGAACTCTTTATCAATCTGTACGTCTGACTCATTCACATAACGATAAAGACAATTTATCCATTTGATTAATAAAAACTGTTTATATGCCTCTGTTCACTACTCGTATCTCTTTTTCTTTTGTTCTAAGTAAAAGGAAAAGTTAAATGTTACATTATGTTTGTTTATTTTATTACATGTTTTTCTTTTTTACATTCCTTAAGATCTCATTTTGCAATTTTCTTGTTGACTATGTTTCTTCAGATTTACTCAAATATATGTTATTTGTATGTAATAAAAGAACTTTATAAGTTAACTAGATATTCATTATACATTCTTAACGAATTTTTAATGAAATGTATTTATTTTTCAAAATGTGTCTTAGATTTCGAAGCAAACATAATTGAAGGGAACAATGGCTGGCAGTGGAGAACTTTGGGTACAGTGTTTTACCTGTTGTTTGATGCAACAAGGGCCAAGGACACGTAATGGAAGACAGAGGTCACATCAGAGGCTAAGGATAGATCGTAGCATGATAGGAGTACCTACAAATTTTAGGCATACTGGCCACATTAGCAGTGGAGATCTCGATATGAGCAGTGCACAATTGTCAAATATTCAGGCACAGATGCAAATGAAAGGAGGCTATGATAATGCATATAGTGTCAAGGTATAACACATAATTATCAAAATATTATAAGGAAAACAAATGTATAAGTCTCAATGTCAATCATTTTCATTTCAGGCATGTTGAAAATAATTATAGGACATTCTCAGACTGCTCTATAAATAATCTTATGAAACAAATAAAAAAAAAATAAAAATGACTGAGTTTTAATACTTATGATCTTTGTGTAAAGATCAACATACATGCAGCTATTGTATTTTTAGAGTATGCTCAAAGAAAATACTTTGAATATGTTTAAGACAGAAGCATGATGAAAAATATTTAATTATCATACTGAAAGTTATTCTCATTCGTAAGAAATGAGTTTACGATTAAAATATTCATTTTAATTATGTAAAAACATTTGACTTCCATGCCACTTGGATTTTAATTTCCACAGTGAAGACTGTATATTTAATAGAAACAGAAACTGCCATATTATACACAACTTCCTTCAGGTTCATTTTTTATTATTTACAATTATTCTTCCATTTTAAAAAAATGTTTACTAATGACATAATAATGTTTAATAATGACTGTTACATTATATGTTAATCATATTTACATGTTCTTTCTTTTTTTGATATGAGAACTTTTACAGTAATAGATTTATCATTAAGAAGTATTAGATACTGTTCTTATAATTGCAAGTGCAAATGTAAGTACTCCGTGTCGCTAAGTAGTGTTTTTGTAAAAAGAAAATGAAATAATGTATTTTGCATAGTTCACCTGTGCTGACTAATGGATAAATATTTTTAGCATATATATGGTGAACGTCCATGTTCACAAAGCACGGCCCATTTTTCCTACTTCTGTATTCATCCCTGAATAGGGTGTATAAATTTACATTAGGTAATTTTCGGAACGTAGATGTGTCAGAAATTGAAAAAATGATTTATACGTATTTGCCTAGTCTATAACCATTCTATTAAACCTCATGAATTATGCTAACTATTGTTTCTTATATTTTGAACTTTCAAATTGTGATCTCTTGAGAATATAACCATGGACCAATGTGAAATGTAAAAGGAAACAGGGGTTCCAAAGAAATTCTCTAGAATTTACTTAACATACTATACTTAGTTTGAACCAGTATAAATCTATAAATTTACTAAATGACTTCGACAAAAATTGTTGATTTAAATTTCTTGAATATCTCTTTATCCCCTGAACATTGCAAATAATTATTTATATCTGCGAAATTTAAATAAAAGAAATAATTCTGTAATGTGTAAATGTTGGATCAATTGTAGAAAGTTTTGGTAAAACAATGAATAGAATATAATTGTAGGTACTGTGTTTAATGTGTAAGAATAAACTCGTGTATTGACAAATCAGAAGTGGTTCCTTTGGATATAAATATATATTCATTTTTCATATTTTTCATAAAGTATATTGTTTCATTATCTTCTTCGTATTATATATTTTTTACGACAAATATATACGAAATAATTTTTGTTTTAATGCAAAATGTTGGTGGAAGAATATATAGGAAACAATATTCTTAAAATATAGGAATCAATATTATCAAAATACCAGATAGTATCACATGATATAATATCCCTATTATAAAATATTTTACAATCGTGAAAAATGTATAATCATCAGAAATGAACTTTTGGATAAATTGTACTCTAAACATATGTGTGTGCATATATATATATATATAAATATGTTGCTTTAAAATAGATTTCACATATCCATGAATAGGGGTGTTGGAAAAATTGCCTACAAGTCGTTATAAATTTAGATCCAACAATTAAGCTGACAAACTATGCAACATGAGTTGTATATTTTTCTTACACACACATTTACGTAAATATGCACATGTATTTATATATATATTGTATTAAAATTATTATATTAAAATACAAATCGCGAGGCTGCAAAGAAAGAAAAAAAATATACATCGTTTTTAAGCTTTAACATATTTCTGTTCGATATGTAGTACTTAATCCCTAGAATGCCCCTCGCGATTTGTTTTTTAATAATGGATATATTACGAATGCATAGTTGTTAAAAGTTTTTGAGAATAAAAGGGATATTAATGAATGCTGTATAAATGCTGTATTTCAGTTTATAATGTCGATTCAGACATTTATTTATTTCCAATAGGTCTTTTCGTAGATGTAAATGGAATTCCTACACCCATCCTTGTAAACGGATTTCCGGTAAAGACTGCATGACAGCAACAACTCGATGGAAATCGAAAACTATCCGGAACAATGCTACCGTCTTCCAATACGGATGCCAATTCTCTATAAATGTATTTTTGTTTACAAACTGTTTTGTAACCTGCAGCAATTTCGCCTATCACGCTGCAGCTGGCACCCTCAGTTCTATAAATCATACAAAAACATTTCTATTATTTCTTTGTAAACTGTAACGTTTTTATATCTTTTAGGAAATTGTAGAAAAATAATATTATCGTGATATTTTACGATGCACTTACCTACACTTCTCAACCCGTACACCCTGTTTGAAATTTTCTTGATTCGCGATAAATTTCCATTCCTTGTTCTTGTTCTCCCCCGATTGAGGATATATTACTTGCTCCTTAAATAGTAAAAATTTTCATTTTCAATTGTGTGTTACATTTATTTTTATAAGAAGATGTTACTGGTGTTTATGCTTACAGTAGATATGCAGAGAGGTATTGTGTCGTCCGTTTCGATCCTTTCTCCTATATCAACCTAAAGACGTGCAAACTTTGTTAGAATCAAAGAAACTTTTTCTAATCTTTAAAATGTTGAAGGAAACTGCATACTTACTACATCTATACCAGCCAGGTATCTAATACTATCATTTTTTTGAAGTGCTCTGTTCACTACATCTTCGGGATAAGATTCAACTGTTTCGCAATAAGTAGAACCTTTGCAAACAGGCACACGTCTGCTGACTGTTCCCTCATCAGGGAATACAATTTTGTCATTTGATTGCCAATTACGTTGTGGAGAATCTAATGAAACAGAAAAGATGCAATTTATTAAAATATTAAAAATTAGTTTTACAATGGACTTTTAGAGAATTATTTCATCTTTCGAGTTATACTGCTTTTCAACTTTTCTTTTGAAAGCTATTGTTTAAAAATTGCAAACATACCTTTTCTTCGTGTATTTGTGATTTTACTCTTAAAAGGTATATTTAATCGAGTCATAGTCTCAAGACCTGTAATTCTTTCAGCACTTCTTTCATTCGAATAATCTCGTTGTGGATGTGCGTAAATCTGTAAAAAGTAAAAAACGGCGATTTTAAAAAAATGGCTAGCCATCTTCTAAAAGTAAATATTTTGTGTAGAGTCAATCGAAGTTACAGATACATCATAATTGTCTTCTCGATAAGATATTGTTATTTGAAAAATTACAATAGCTTCTTGAAATAATATTATTTATTTATCTTGCTGTTAGCTACACATAAGCTTTTGTTCCCTCTTGTGTTAATAATTTGATTAATGAATTCAAGGAATAAGATTTTTTTCATTTTTACTTCTTGTTTTCCTTATTAAACACATTGTTTCAAGACAGGATAAACGAGGTGTAATCAATAATTACACGTTTTTTAACTTTAAAAATTTTAAGAATTTTTCAGAATCGATGTAAATGTAATCGACGTATCGAAATTATGGGCAATATAAACATCCAAAAAAATGAAAAATACCGTCTGACAAATATAAGATAAAGGAAATTTTAACGATAACGAAGAACTCATAAAATACACGAGCAATACTAGTAATTTATTCTACAAAAGTATTATATCATGAATTATTTTTTAACACGAGTCAAAAACATAATAATTTATTATTCTAAAGGAATGGTGAGAAAATACATTTCTATTCTCTATCTTAATATACAAATAAAATAATATCACGCGAGTATATTGAATATTCGTGTGAAATTGAAAATTAAAATTAATATTTTCATTTTTTTTTCCTTAAATCGTTAATCTAATTGTCAATGATAAAGTAAATTACATCTTAACTTAAAAAGAAAAAAAGGAATGAATTTCATTCCTATCTTTTGTCAAAGTTCAGCAGAGAAATGACAGAATGTTGATACATTAGTTTGATTTGATATGAGTGTACTCTCGCTACTAAGATTCTATTACACGATAATATCAAATTGCGGATTACGTAAATACGATGAACCGTTCGTCCAATTTCACATGCATTTACACTGTTCTACCACGAGCGTAATATTCAAAAATAGAATAATTTTCACCGGCACCGGGTAATTGTATTTTTATTCACGTTGCAATAATATTTTCTAACCGAGTAACTTTTTTTTCAGACGACGCGGTTGGATCATTTATTCGCAGTCGCCAGTCAAATTTCATTAATAAACGGAAGGAAAATACGACGATTATTCCCGTACCAAGTATTAAAATCGAAAATCCATCGTTCACCGGAACGGAAACGGTAATGTATAATTTAAGCAAATATGTAGCTCGTGCATATAAATATCATTTTCTAAATGTCAACAAAATATCTGATTTCATCTAAAAATTGATCTTTTACCAATGCTGTTAAGAAACAAAGTCCGACGAGTATAAAAGTCAAACTATTGTGTCCTTGTCCAATATCTTTACTGTTGAAGGTCATCTTGTTTTTGTTTTCTTTCAAATGTAATCAATCGGTTCGACACTTGATATTTAATAACTGACGAAATTCACACCGAGTTCACACCGGAGAGAGCACTTGTATTTTTAATTTTGTTCATTAGCACGCGTCTGTCGTGTGCCGCGGAGTCGCGAGTTTTGATTGTGTATTCTGACACGCGTACTTGTTTCGCACGTACAAATACTGTGCCGAGAAACAAACCGTTATCAAACGTACACGCAGCAGTATTAAACTAAACTGGAGGAGTGAAGAGCAAGACTGAGTCTTCGAATGGTCGCCCGACGATTTTTATACGTTCGACCGATGGTACCTGATTGATTCTGTTCCTTCTTACGTACCCAGGGATCAGGACTAATAGGTGGGGTTCCATTTGTATTGCTTGTAATATCCCAGGTAAGCGACTCCTGCGATGCATTAGTATAACAGTAATACTTTATGACAGAATCCATCGGCTATGTCAGCCGCTGACAGTAGTCTAACCGTCAATACATGCTAATGCATAACAATTCGTACTGCGCACCGAACTAACGTTTTCCTTGCCTGTATAATATTTCATTTTATTCATGCATAATTTTCTTGAATTTATGAATCTATGAATTTGTATTTTCTTCCTATGCGTACGCGCCAAATTAATGTTCTACCTGTGTAACATTGAATTTTGTTCGTTTCTAACATTCTATTTAATTTTCTTCGTGTCCTATGTTTGCACTTTTATTACGCGCCAAATTAATATCTTCCGTGTCTGATTATTAATATTTATTTTGTTTCTTTTTTTCAGAAATTTTACAAATATATTGGTTCAAGAACAAATTTAAATTTAAATATATATTAAATAAAAGAAATAATGAACCAACGGTATCTGTTCAGTCGTCATTAATAAATGGCAAAAAAGTTGACCTGAGTAACGGTGTCTCTATTATCCATATTTGAATATGGCCTGCGTATTCACATGGCCTTTAAGTTAAGTAAGTACCTCTATCCGTCATTAGACATTATAAATCAAACATTGCTATTGATATTTAGGAAGCTGCAAATTTTCTTCGTTTTCACAAAACTTTACTCATTTACCGATGGGTTTTATAGTTTTATAACTCGAATATCACTTTAGGGAATAATAGTAAATATTGTAAGCATTGTGAGTGCAAACTAAGAAAGTTTGAAATTTCCGAAACGTTTAAGCTAAGTAACAATGAAATTTTAAGATGTATTAGAATTCCGTACTAAAAAAGATTAGCTTTTCTTGGAACTGGATTTATTACTGGAACAGTCAAATTGGTTCTTGCAGCGATGTGACAGCGTAAGGACACGCTTGAGATCAAGTAAATTGAGAACTTTATATGTGAAACGTTAGTTCAATTTCAATTACAATAATGTCCGATATAAAGAGTGTTTTATGTCTATTATGTCAGCATTTAAATTTATCGATCAACGTTATGATGAAACCTGAGTATTTTAGGCTAGCAAAATTCAATAGCATGGCCGAAAATGTCGTGAGTATTATGCCCGATATCACATAACCTTTTTACAATATGCTTTAATAACACTTTTTAATATCTATGAAATAAAGATTTTTAGTTTGTAATCTTCTATCTCTGTATTAGGCTGACGCGTTTTGGAAAGCATTGAATATCTTGGGACATCATGCTGTTAAAGAGAAGCAAATTGAAACTGACTTTAAACAATATGGTAAATTTTGTTGTTCATTTCAGTTGATGTTAATATTTACAAGACTGATCTTTCTTCTATGTAGATACATTAAGGACTACCAAATTGTATTTTGCTTATTTGCAATACCCAGCAATAGAGTTTTATGCTTTAAGCGAGAAGAGTAAAAATAACAGGCCATTGTTATTAGCATTTGCATGGCTTCTTGGAACACAAGATATTCTGAATATTATCATTCGAATAAATCTGTCTAATAGTGTCCTAGGAAGAGAATGTTCACAATTGAACAGTGTAGAAGTATTTAACTGAATATGAATAAGTTAAAATATCAAATGAAAGATAAATCTACAATTTGCTTATCTTTTAGAAGAAGGAAACACAGTATAATGTGCCAGAAACATTCAGCGCACAAATAAACAATATATTGTACTTGAATGGTAAAGTAAATTATAACATAAAAGAGATATCTGAATTGATTTCTCAGAAGGCTAAATTAGTAAGCAGAATTCATGCTGCAAGTGTGAATGTTAGTGGTCTTCCACATGTAAGTGTATCAGAAGCGGCACTGATAAAACGTGTCTCAACCACTAACAAAAATGCACTTTCCAACGAGGACAAAAAATATATAAAGGAATTATCCACCATTGCTAGTTTATTAGATGTACATATGAAATGGTCTAAAAAGAAACATATATTTTTTGAATGGATGGTAAATCAAATGGGTTATATTATATTTATATATTTTATTATAAGAAATACAATAGAATATCCAACAGTAATAATAAAAATTACAGGTAACGGTAGTTCAAGAACACAATAAATCTGAGCGCCAATTAGAAGATATAGATTGGAATGAAGTTTCAAAAATTGTATCTTTATTACATTGTATGACTCGAGAAAAGTTTGAAATTTTGTCATCTCAGAAAGAAACCATAAATTGTCAAGACTACGAACCCAAATGTATTTCGCGTTTGTTAAGGGTCCAGGGTAATAATACAGAAATAGAAAGCTGGCTCTCTGAAATATCTGCTGAATTGGCCAAGAAAACAGAAAGTTTAGACAATGAAAAGGAGAAGCTTTCTGAGAAACTAGAAGAAATTTTGGAGTCAATTCCTCACTGTGTTCAAGTTTCATTTTCGTAGTAAAATAAAAATCAGTACTTTCTTACAATTTAAATATAAAATTTATGATACAAAACAATTGTTCGTCATTAATTCTTGCTTTTACTTACAATTCTAGATATTACATACAGATCAACAACATTGAATGACAAGATGAAAACATAAAAAATTAATTTTCTCATAATTTAAAAATACAATAATACAATTATCCGTCATCATTTTCACTAGCAATTCTAGATATTACAGGAATCACTGATACTTGATCAACAACGCCGAACGACGAGATAAAAACATTAAAAATTGTTACTAGAAATATACCGATCACTGTCCAATTATTAGTTCGCTCAGCTTTGCACATTTGAGCATCGTCTTTAACATTATACCTGCTATTCAAGATCAGTCCTATTCCTATGGCAATTTGTAATATCAGGCTAGAACCTATTAGCACCAAAGACGGATAATAGTATGGATGCCCCCCGTCAGTTTGTAAGACGTAACGCAATTGATTTGCGTTGGCAGACAAAAGAGCCAGATCCATCATTCCTTGTGCGAGCGTTTTCTTGTGCTGATAGATATTCACGTCAGGTATCGGCTGAATAGGCGGCACTGGTAAAAATGGGGTTCTTGGAGTTCCCGGTTCGCTTGGCAGAAGACCATCGTCAATTCCTATCCGTGGTTCAAATCCTATGGGGAAATTTCCGCCTGGTTCAAGGTCGTCGATTTCTGGACCGAATGTAGGCCGTGGATTGTTTGTATTGTCTGTTTCAAGCATGGAACCGGAACGCGATCTAACATTCGCTTGTAATGGTTTAGAAACCAATGATTTCGACGATTTTTCGTCATCGTTGATCTCATTCATGTAAATAATTTCATTAACTTTATCTTTTTGTGGAACCATAGTTTAACAACTACAACTTTTAACACGTTCGGTCAATCACTTTCAAAGTCAATATTTTTCAGATAACACAGGAATTATAACGAAAGAGAACACGCCTGGAGATAATCACTTTCAGCAAGTCCCATGGAAGTTCCAATAGCACCTCCTTCTTTCTGATTTCCTGGCTTCCTGGTAATACTTCTTTCTTTCAAAATGTAACAGAACGAACAAATGAGACATGAATTAGAATTGCAAGACCAGTTTATATTATGTACTCCTCTTGAATCTTGATACGATGCACATTCTTTGCATCTCGCGTTTCTTTCCTTTGTACGATAAGTTCTCGTGTATCACGGGAGGGCTTCGACTGACAACACGTTTAACTGAAATCTACTTGAATAGAAGCGTTTTAATAGACTGCAAATTGTTCATTCATCAGCTGGCGAACTAGCTGATTCATGTCCGTTGTTGCGATATCACGAGGACGTCAGGTTTTCTCTCGGATAGTGGATTTACCATTTGTCTCAAGGCTGTTGCTTATTGAAATCGTTCAGTTACACTGTTCTTTGTACTGAGAAAAGTCAGTTCACTTTGCTGCAATGAAAGTGCAATGAAATTGATGATCACTTCGTTTTTTTTTTTTAAGAACAATCACTTTTCAACAAATTTCTATAATCTATCACATATAGCTCTTTGTTTAACTATATTAGACGTTCTTTTTAAATAATTTAAACAAAGTAAAAAGAAATGCTGTAAGGTTTGCGTGCAAAGTGCAACTGCCATGTGTTTTCTAGTTACATTTAAAGACGCGCTCTGACGCTTGATGCCAAGGTTTTCCGCGATGGGAGGGGAATGGCATTGCTCCAATGGAATCTTGCGAGATCATCGATATGCAGCTATAAATAATATGTAAATTTTTCCTGGGTAATTAGTGAGATACGAAACTTTTACTAATTTCCCAAAGAAATTACGAAGAAAATACTTGTGGAATTCTAACAATAACGCAAGATTATTTCAAGTTTTTAGCCTGTTCTAAATATATATATGAAAACAAGTTTTCAGATTAGATTTTATTTTTGTTTCATTTCATTGGAAGACCATAATAATCGATGTACTCGGAAACGAACGTTTTAAATCTGCAATACTGAATAACACATATAAAACGGATTCATCGTATTTTCCAGTCGTCACTGGTGATCCCCGCTTCGGAACACTCCGAATCTGTTACAGCCACACGCATACGTTTAATTGCATTGTGTAACGATACGAAGAATCGTAGACTACTTGAGAAAGTTTTCTGGTCACGCGAATTCACCTAACGTGCAAAAGATTGGAGACGCTTATTTTACCGCGTAAAGCAATCTATTCATACGATCTTCGCGCTTCTGAGAGGGAGCTGAATAATTGGCAAGACATTTTAAAACTTTAAAATGTTTCAGTTTTTATATCCAGAGATCGTGATTAGATAGCAGAATTGAATAATTTCCCTGTTGTTCTTAAGGTTGTCCTCAATTCGGAGATTAATCCTCGAGATATTCTCTGAATTCTAAAATTATACAGACGAAAATTCGTTTCGTATAACTATGTAGAGCATCGTGATTATCGAGCTACCCCGTTGTCAAGTAAACAACCATCCTCGTTGACTCTCGGATAGGAAGGCAACATTCCTACAGTCATTGGTTCAAGCTGAGCGCGGAAACTGATAGAGCCGAATTTCGTAAAACGAGATGTTCGACAGAACATCGAAATTCGAAAAACATTTCATTGATATTCTTTCATCTAAATAATTTGCTGGAATTCACCTTCGATTTAGAACATTATGTTTATGGATGCTTATCCGAGAAAAGGAAAAGGAAATGATAAATATGAAGACTCAGAAGTGTTGCGCTCACTGTCCTGGAAAATTAATCGCTTCAGAGAGCGAGTCACACGCATGCTGTCAGCCACGATACGTTTCGGGAAATTTAAGAATATCTTCCTTGAACAAGAATGTGTCAGACGGTACCAGAAAAAGAGACGTTAAGGAAGATCTTCCAGAACCACTACCAGAGAATCGATTAGCCTGTTACGATCAATTCGCCGTAGCGAAGAAGCTTCATGCAGAGAATTTGGAGCATCAACCGCTTCCCGATAGAGTTGACGATTCTGTTTTTAAAAACGTCAAACCACAAGAACGTTGCGATGCAGTTCCATCGAGAAAGTACTGCAGATATTGCGAGCATGAAGTGGAAGATCGTTCTACGAGCTTGGCCAAACGCTACGGGCCAGTTTTGGGCTGTAAGAAGCCCAAGACGAAGATGGATTTAGCTATTTGTTGGGAAACTCCATTAAATCCAGTTTATGAACCATCTAGGCCTACTCACATCGATGGCTCAGAAGGTGGACTCGCGCCAGCCATATTTACTCTTGTTCAACATGGTTCTAGTTCTAGGCTCGTTCATTCTGGAACCTCGAGGAGTGACAAGGGTTGCAAATGTTGTCGATGCCACTGCAAATTACAGGAGGATTCAAATTACTCGAGAAACAAAAATAATAAAAGTACAAAGTGTTGCTGCGATTGCCTTTGTAAAGGCTTGAATGAAATGAAAGTTTCGAAGAAAGTTCAAGTCGAAGAACGACCAACCGCAGGACATTTCAGAAAGTGCGTTGCCTGCAAGAGTCAAACAAGAAATACTCGCGAAGATCCTAGGTTGATCAAATCAGCTGTCGGATTGGCATTGGGTACCGAAAAGCCTGGGAGAGGTTATCAAAGAGGCGAAAGCAAGGCAACGATATCGAAATCAAAATCATCTTTTACTAGGAAGTCCTTTTGCATCGACACTCTAACTCCCCCGTTCAGTGTAGTCAATGGATGTAGAGATGCTGATTTTCCGGAACACTGGAGGCTCATGTCGGTTTATCAACAGTCGTATAAAAATCCTTACAGACGGAAAGTTTATCGTTGTTAATTTGTAGCAAGGTAAATTATGGCGAATTTTCTATTTTATTCTATCAACAAATGAGAATGTTATGCGAGATGAGAAACACGCGTGACAAATTAAAATTAAAAATAGAAAGTAACATTTGGATTTGAAAACTTGAATATTCGAATTATAGAATGGATGTTTAACCTGTAACTAGTACTTAGAACTACATTTTTTTGCTTTTTATGTTACTTATGTTAATGTACTGCGACGTAATAGGAGTTCCTAAATCTTGTGCCAAGTCCAAGAAGAGACTTTTGTTCAGATGTTCGAGAGCAACATTTTGCAAACGATTCAAGAGATCAGGATACGGCGATATGAACCTCTGAAAGTCGTGGCGATATAATACACAGATCTCGCTAGTTTCCACTGCCACTACAGTTGCTATTTTGTGTTCGGTGTCCATCACCAAGGCGATCTCTCCGAAATAACTTCCGTCTTGCAAGTGGCAGACCTTCGTGTTTCGGGCGAATAAGAAATATGAGAAAAGAGCTGATAACAGTCGATGAGGAATTACGATAATGTTAACGTTACTTCTTTTCCCATTATATTGTAAACTGCTACGGTACCAGAAGAGATAAAATACAAAGCTTCACCGCGAGTACCAGCTTTAACGATCTCATCGCCAGTCATGTAAATCTTGGAGTGTAATGAATTTGTTAATTGCACGATCACGGTGTCCGGTAAATGCTTGAATAATTCTACGCTATTGATCAGTTTCAAGTAATTATGCAAAATGAGTTCCTGGAAGGTAAACTTTTATTATTAAAATACTTGATTATATATTGTTTTCTTTATATGTAGGACATTAAAAGGTATTGTTGATTCCGAATAACCGTATCTTTTTATTATAATTTATATAAAAAAAGGTATAAACCTCTCGTAAATACGGCGAGACTTCGTCTATGATTTTTTTGTTTCTTTCGAAGCTCTTTCTGTTGCGATAATGATAGTATGTTAATAGACGACGCTGTAGATTATATGGAAGCTCTTTGTATCGCATGTACTCCTGTAACTGTTGTATTATCTTCAGGTGGCGCTTGATTGTTATGTAAAACGTCGTCATTAGTTGAGAGAACTGCGCTATAATAAATAGATTTACAATTCGTTTATTCGAAGAGAGTACATTTTGAAGACAGGCAGATGCTTACTTAATATATATACGTTACCAAGGAATCCAATGATCGTTAGGATCAGGTTTAGCACGATGTCTTCGTGCGTTTTCACATTTAAATAGTGAGCAGAACGTACAAAGGTGATGATCGTACGATGTAGGCACACGAGATACATTTCTGCTTTCGTTCGTTTATTTAGAAAGTACGATGACTTGACCCAAGAGCTGAACATAAAGCCATAATTGGCCAAAGAAACGAATTTAATAAATCATTAAATACTAACTCGTTGCTCAAAGTGCCTAATGTATTTACAGACATGGGGACGTAATACTGCAAACAAGCTGCCCAGTGAATGCACATTATCACGACCGTGCACGTCTCTAGAATTTTATGCAATTGAAAATTTATTCTATACACCTGAAATCACGAGATCGTTTTAATCAACTGTTTCCTCATCATCGATCTTCAATACCAAGCACTAACATCACGGAGTCTACTGAAGTAAACAAAAATATTGCGGACTCTCAATATTTTCATCATGTTCAATGTAGCACAGTACCACATCGAGCTAGGTATAATATAATCGATGATTCCTATGGGTAACACGGTCAATATGTCTATGAAGAAGTAACTTTGTAAGTATTTCCTATATACAACCAAAAAAAGTATAATTAATATTGATATAACATTCGATTAGTGTTATGACTTATAAAAATTAAAGTACCGTGCTACTATCATCGGATCAAGAACAGTGACTTTTGTCCGATAGTCGTAGTAACCAGTAAAGAACCATATAACGATATCGCAGAAGAACACCACATTCATCATGTCATTAATCATATGCCAGTTACCGTGTTTGTCAAAGAAAAATGTGATTAATACTGGAGCAACCAAAAGAGCCACAAATGTAAATGCAATCATTAACGATTCCCAAACGATCCTATGGAAATTCGGATCGTATTTTAATAAGTGCAAACTATCGAAGAAGAGATTTAAAAGGCAATCTGAATCAGCTGAAAGGATGTGTCGTGCAACGATGTGTTTCAGATGTACACACCATCAAAGGAAGAGATTTGAAAGGCAACCTGAACGAGCTGAAAGGATGTATCATGTAACGATGTGATTCCAGATGCCTTGAAATTTCATAATTCACTGCGGTTGTGCTTTTAAGGCACCAACGGGTCAGTGGGTGTCTTCTAGATAAAATTCGTTGTTTTAAACACCAACGATTCAGTTTATCCCAAATCCGGTCTCCTTTTATAATATTCCTTATTTGATCCTGTTCTTGCGGTTGCTCGCAGACATGTTGAATAACTGGAACATGCTATGTAATGTGAAAGTTACATTTAGATTTGAAACAGCGTTCATAGAGTCGTAATTGATATAATGATTGAATTATGTTGTTCAATTGGACGAACTTGACCGATATTTTAAGATATTCAATTTACCTCCACGTTTGGCGCTTCCGAAAAGTGGGGCACATATGCCATTAAATCCATCTAGGTTGTTTTGACAGATCAGCTGATCAGTAGATATACCGTCGACGAGAAAATGGAATGATATCTATGTTACGTAGCCGCAAGCTTCTTAATAATAAAAAAAAAAATTAGTAAATCTAAAGATACGCTTTGTTTATTACACACTATGTTAAAGAGACTTAAAAGTTATATATATTTACACAGAAAATTATAGTTTACTTGTACAATACAATTACTAGATTCAATCAATATCCAGACTCAACGCAAAGCAATGACGAAATCAAAGTAAAATCATGAAAACTTTTGTAATAAATATTGTAAGAGAGGTCTGGATTGTTATATCTATGGCGTGATTTTAGAAAAAGCACGTGACTATCGTTGAATCAGCTGTAACACATCTAAGCAATGGTTCGGTTGTTGCATATGATATTTAACAAAAAATAACAAATTGAAATCCGGATTTCCGGATAGGTATATTATTCGTTAGAACAAGACATTTTGATACGTTATTTTGATAATTTTTGTCATGGCGATAGTGTCCGACAGCAAAATTCACATCAAAAACATGTCAGAATTTGGTAATTTTCAGTTGCCTGTAGATGTAAGTTTCCTATTATTTTTCACATTTAACTTAATTGTTTGTTTGTTGTTACATCATTTATATTTATTTCTTTACATAATGACTGTTTGTACAAAATAAACGTTTATGATAACCTAACGAAAAACATTTATTAAGTATCAGTTTATGCAAAAATCTGAATTTATTTAAATGGTTTTACATTTTTTCTTTTTAACGATTAAGGAACAAATTTACAGTGTGATAAGCTGCGTTTTATTTCTTTAGAAAGTAGTGATTCTTGAATTTCGTATTCTGTTTAATATAGATAATGTAAATTTATTGACTAGATCCATTTTAATTTTAGGTAATTATACACGTATTATCATATCTGTCTACATCTGATAGGTTGGCAGCAGGATTAGTTAATAAAACATGGCATGAAGCATCTCTTGCCATGAAGTTTGTGGATCAAATAGAATTGGTACTTGGTCGACCACGTGCAGACAATTTGAATGAAGTGATAGAACTGTTACAGCATTCTACAAGACCATTTTATCACTTTGTTTTTAGAGAAGTAGAATTAAAGAGGAATATGCCAATTTGGGATCAATATGGACCTCGCATGAAAAGTTTAGCACTGGTAAAATTATTTTAATTAAATGTGAAATATTATTTTATTAAAATGAGAATATATTTTCTTAATACTATATTAATTTTCAGTTGTGTTGTGATTTAAGTGAAAAAACATTAGTAGAAATTTTTAAATGTTGTAAGTCTTTGAAAGTATTGCGTGTTAATGCTTGCAGAGAATGTCTAATGTCTGGCAGGCTTCTAGAAGATCAAAATGACATAAAGGAACTTTCAGAAACGTTTAAAAATGTTCATGAATTAGACCTTGGATATAATCGTTTTTTAAGCGATGCACTTTTTAACAGATTAGTTGCCACATGCCCAAACTTGGAATCTCTAAGTCTCATGGGTTGTCAGATATCCTTTCATTGTGGACTGTACAAGAAATTTTATCCACAAGTATATGACTTTTCAGATGCTTCAAAATCAGTGCTGACTTTCTTGAATACATTACAGTATCTCAGACAACAAGCACATAATCTGAAGTATTTGAATTTTAGTTACACTTTAATTGACGGAACTGCTTTAGCTACTTTATCAGCTTTACAAGATTTGAGACTGGAATCTTTGATATTACAAGGATGTTATCAATTAACTATAGAAGGCATTAAAGGTCTGACAAAGTATCAAACTTGTTTGAAAGTCCTTGATATTAGTTTTTGCGTGCGTATTACAGACGCCAGTTTATTCTGTATTTGTAAAAATTTGACAAAGTTGGAGGTACTTAGAATAAAACAATGTCGTGCAATAACCGATATTGGTATAAAGTATATTCAATTATTAAAACATTTAAAAGAACTCGATATTTCAAAAGACGAACGACTTACTGGCGATTCTATTACTCATGGTCTTTGCTCTAGTTTTAATATAATAGATGATAACAATATGGAGCAAGATGTTGATGAAAATATTAGTTTCATTTCTTCGCAAAAGAATTATGTCACAGAAGAAAGGATAAGAAAAGAAAACATGCGAATATTATCAGCAAATGCATTGAATCTTCATGAAGAATCAGTTGAATGTATATCTAAATCTTTCCCAAATTTAAGGCAGCTTGAGCTTAGTTACTGTTTTAACGGCGTTACCGATAAAACAATACAGGTATGCGGAGATAATTTTATTACCGTTATTTTATAATTTAATATCATAGGAGATTTATGAAAAGGATATTATTCGTTAGAAACAGACAAATAAATAATTTTTGATAGATTTTATGCTGATCATTTTCCTGAACTTTCAGGAATTACTAAAACTTAAGAGAGTCGCTGTAAATCATAAATTTTTGTACCAGCGATGATGCTCATGCATATAAAAGTAAGTTTATCTTTTATAGATGATATTCAAGGAGCTTGTACATTTGCAAACATTAAAAATAAGCCATTGTGATGAGGTCAGTGATGCTGGCTTAACGGGTATGGGTACTGGTAACCATGAGTATGTCGAAAAAATACAAGTTGTACATGAACCAGAATTTACAGAATCCAGATTAAGAATCAGTTTACGCTCAAAGGCCGAAGAGGAAATAGTACGTGACGCTGATCGAAAACGAGAAATAATGCAGCTTTGCGAAAATGTATCAAAGCCTTTAAATTCGTTTTCCGGATATTCTTTAATCAGGCTTAAATGTCTCCAAGAACTTGATCTTTCTGGATGTAATAAAATTACCGATGTCAGTTTAAAACATGCATTCGCCTTTTCAGAATTAAAAGTTTTAAATTTGAGCCAATGCCAACAGGTGGATATAACATTTACACAGTATATTAAAATTATTTGCATTTATAATTTTATTAATCTTTTGTTATAGATTACACATATCGGATTGGATTACTTATCAAAAAATAATCCAGCAATCGAATACTTAAATTTAAACCGCTGTTATAATATATCTGATATCGGCGTATCTTATCTTGCACAAAGGTTGCATAGATTGAAACGACTTTTCATTCAGGTACTTTTATAATTAAAAATTAGCTTCTATTTTTATAGTTTACGTTGGTGTTTTCTCTTTATAGGGATGTTCACAACTCACGGATCACACTCTCGATTCTATTAAATTGTACTGTAAAAGTTTATATTACTTGGATACACGTTATTGTCGCGGAATGACAGCAGCAGGTATTGAAAGTTTAAGACATTTATACATCGATTGGCATAAGCAAACAGATGCTTCTGCAGAAAGTGAAATATTACCACCACCTGCTCCGCCTTTACCGTCATTACCATCTTTGCCATAGAGACGGCTTCAATATTTCCTTTCGCATTTCAAGAATAGGATAAGGGAAAACTGAAGTATTACTTTAAAAGCTAAAAATAAATATATTACGATAAAAAGATTTAATTTAACAGAAAATTTTCCAGACGGATGTTTATAAGAAGATTATATCGAGGTTTGTAAAATATTTTAAAATATTTACGTAGAAATTTTTGATTCTATATGTATAATAACGCGAAGAACAAGAAATTACAGTATATCAAATATTTGACAACGATTTGAAAAATATGAAATGTAAGATTAAAAACGACTATTCATACTTATAAAAAATTGAGTGATAATGCGATATTAATTAAGTGCAATAAACCAGCTATAATATATAATTTAAAGAATTATATAATTTTTCATTAATTGGTAAGTAATTAAACAGTAAATGATATTAATAAATAAACAGTAAACGAGTAATTAATTTATGATTTTGTAATGAATTTTATTCTGCTTTATGATATAACTTATAATTAAACTTATTAATTAGGATAGAAATAATACAAATAATAATTACGTACAAAACTTTATACATGTTCTAAGGACTCATCGCTTTTTCTGATGCTCATAATTCGAAATTACTGATATTCGTTGTATTTTAAAAACTTAAAAATTTTTGTATATTAAAATAAAAAATTTACTAAAAATTCTTTTTTGAATAGATAACTGCAATTGAAATGATGAAAGTATTTTTAAACAAATTTTTGTACATAGAATAACCTGCAACCAACAAAACTATAGTAATACTAAAATTTGGATCAAAATATTTTTATGGAAATGCTGCCATTAAAAAATAAACGTAATAAAATAAATGTAAATATAATTTAATTGGACTTGCAGTAAAGATTATATCAGTATCATTATATAAAAAAATAATATTATTCAAGTATTACTCTTTTCAACAAATTGTTCAAGATATTAATGTTTAAATATATTGTAATAAATGCTTCGTTAATATACTGAAAATTTTTTAGTATTTTTAAATAATCAAAATTTCTTGAATGGTGCGTTACTGTGCACAATTTGTACAGAATATTTATATAGGGATATGTATATAAGATGTATTTATGTAAACAATGATCTAAATTTTATTTAGAAACAAACAAATTTAACATTAATGATAGTTTTAATGATGGTTTATCTGTGTCGAATAAAGTAATTTCGATTAAAATTGTATTTCTCTAAGACATTATTAATTAATCAGTTTTTTAAATATAGATATATATTTATCACGTTAGTTATAGGCAACAGAATAAAGTCAATTTCCATTTGTGATATAATAAAAATAAGAATATAGATATAGAATTTACATGATAGATGTTGATGAATAAAACTTGCAAGTTCTTTTTCTCAATGTTTTCCATTCAATATTCAGATGTCCGTTTTAATTTATTCTTTAATTTTATTATAACTAGTATTTTTATAATTAGTAGTAAAACACGCAATTCATGATCAGAAAACGAAGAATCGTTACACGTTTGTAATTAGTTCGATCCTATCCTTTTGTACAAAACATTTAATGCATCACAAAATTGGATACCTATGAGCAGTGTAGTATCAACTATACTTCTGTATAGGATACATCATTTTGATTTTGTTACATTTTTAGTTGTAATTTGATCTTCTATGGGTAAGTGAATAGTCATTTGGAATAAATAATTTCTAAAGCGTGTATTTAACCAAATTATAAAAATTTGATTTAACAATTCGAAACAAACACTTGAAATTGATAAAAAAGAAGTTAAAAAAGTTAGCTCATAGAAGATCAGTAACAATTTTCTTTAAATATTCCTAAAAAGGCATTCTAAAGTTTTCACATATTGTATTGTAAATTAACAGACGCTTAATAATTATATAATAAAAGTAATATTAACACATAGATAAGTAATGTAAATGGGTTAAATCTAAGAAACTATCAAATGTGTTGAAGTTATCTTTAAGATATAGAAAAAAAAATAAACTACATAAATGTACGGTTGACACTTCACTGTATATGGAATTATATAATATATGCTAAGTTTTTTATGAACTTGTAATGCAATATAAACTTTTTTTCTTGGCAAATGAATATAAAAAAAAATCTACTCATTACTAAATTAAAATAACATGTTAATCTGAAAAAGATTATAGTGTACTATTCTATTTTTATTATTTTCTGATATACACAAATTTGTTTTATCTTTTTATCTTTTAAAGATTCAACATTAAGATTTCAGTGTTCGATGAAAGGTATTTATAACTTTGAACTTTCTATTGTACACAAGTTCACATACATTGTGTATCTGTGTGTGTGTGTGTTTGTATTAGTATGAGCAAACAATTTTTATTCAAAATAAAAGTAAATATTTTTATTCTATACAATATAGAGCAAATAGTTAAATATCTCAATTACATAAATACTCTGAATACTTACTTAACACTCTGCTTACTTAATTCTTCTTATATCATGCAAATTTATTTACATAATTCGTTAATGTGATATTTTTATTAATAATATTAATTTCATGACACACTCAAAAGTAAAAAAGAAAGGAAGAGAAGAAAGAAATGTTAATAATTGAATGTACGAAAAAGTTAAAAATAGAGAAGTCTTTTACATAAGAAAATTTCGTATTTAGACACTGAAATCTTAGGTTGTACTATCATGTTTTATCTTTGTTTAAATTTTGTACCACAACAAAAAAAAAAAAAAAACAGTTACGGAAAACTATAATGACGTTATTAAACAAATTTTATACTTTAACGCTTTCATTTTTTGCATATATTACATACATACATACATACACATACACACACACATGCAAAAAATGAAAGCGTTAAAGTATAAAATTTGTTTAATAACGTCATTATATTTTTCCGTAACTGTTTTCTTTACTATGGTACAAAATTTAAAAAATATATAAATTTACACATATATTTGCATATCTTCTTAGTATATACGTCGCTCAATGTAGAATTATTTTATTTATAATCTAATACTGTGCATTACACACACATTATGTAAAAAAATTGTTACTTTTCAGGTGATGGTTTTTTTAGAAAACATCCTACGTTTTTTTTTATCAATGCAACAATCCTGTATGATTATATACAAGTCAGTGAAAATGGAAATTACAGTCCTCTTTTGATACATACACAATACGCGCATTTTCATTCTTTTTTTTTTACGCTATCTGCTCTGCAGTAATAATTTGTGGGATAAATCTTCATTTGCTTAGTTCCTATCATTATCAACATAAATACATTGTTTCTCCCAATTTACAACGTTATATCGTTTGATTCTTTATCTTGCTTATTTTCTTCATTTTCTTCTTCAAGCAATTGTAAGCATGAATCACTGTATGTACTTCTTTAATTTTTTTATATCATCCCCTTCATGTATTAAACTTGTAACAGGATTCACCATAGCATCATACTCGCTAATTAAAATGAAGACATTACCAATAGGGTAATTAAAAATCCAGCAGTCTTTCTTCCAAGGCTAAAATAAAAACACAATTATATATATTTGTGAATGTAGAAGAAAATGAAAGTCTATAAATGCTAGTAATAATTTCAATTTGCGCATAATAGATAAATGTTCCTCAATCTTCTTTTTATATTTGTTTCTTTTTAATTTTTTTAATTAAAAATATTCTTCAGCATGCTTGTAAGGATGAAAAGGAGATTAAATACTGTTAAATAAATAGTTTCGTCACATGTCATATAAACTAAATCATTGAAATATTGATGAATTGAGCAATATCAGGCAATACCTTTATTTAAGTGCAACTGAAATATCAATGATCCTTCCACAGATTTTTCCTATGGTCATTTTTTAAGAGGTACAGATAATTTGTACTTTGCTTTCAGTTAATTTTAGCCTGATAAAGAATATTTTTTTTTTTATTAAGCTACATAAATAAAATAACGAAGTGTCCGATTGCTGTTGAATAATTAGCTGAAAACACATGGAACTAATTTTGTTAGTATAAAAAAAAAGAACAAAAGGAATTCTATATAATTTTTTTTTTTAACAAAAAACGAATGATAAACTAAAATATTCAAGTAGTTGATGCATTCAAAATAAATATTTTATTCTTTTTTCAAGAAGATATATATATGTATATATATATATTCGTACTTTTTGACAACCAATAGTAATTTTTGAATTATAACTTGTAGATCAAATAAATTGGTTAGGATATAAGAAACCTATGTTTACTGTAGATGCACGATTACTGTAGATTCAGGTTTATAGAAATGTAGAAATGAATTAAAAGACATTCATATTTATTTTAGAAATATTTGTTATATATATTTGTATAAACAAGTCAATTATAATCAGTTTCATCCTGTATTTATTAAAACAAAGAAATTTATTATAATCATATCCAATATTTAAGAGCTTATACAAGAAACAAATTGTTTCAAACATATATTTTCTAATATAGAAAATAAAATCTGATACTATATTACATATTATAATAAATATTTTCTGACTATTTATTTCAAATATCTATTTACAAGGTATTTTTTACTTGTTGTTTCTGTAATAAATTAAATCGATAAAATACTTTTCAATATAATCACAAATTTTTTTATAACTTGTTACAATATTCAGAACCTAAATGTGTATTTACAAACGTAAAAAAATTATTTTATATAACATTAGTCGACGTTCATAAATAAATACTAATTATTATTTTTTAGAAAAATCTTTTTCATTATAAAAATATAAAATTCGTATCCGGCGTTTTCTTTTTCTCTTTGTACAATACAGCTTGATCTACAAGAACACTGGATATTGTAATATAATAATTATTTTTCAATATGTGTGATTACTCTTCTTTGTAAGAATTCTGTACAAAAAATACGAATTTCGTATATTTTTTTAAACTATTTACGTGGATGGAATTCAAGCGACACAATAATTCTCATGAATAATAAAATCGTTAGAAATTACAGATGACAAAAATACACAGGAACCTAAGTGATGCATTTAATAAAATTTGTCCGTTTTGTTGCATTTTTGCAATCTTTGTTCGAGCTGCTCGAAAAAGATTACACAATAAATTACGATGTTTTTTTTATATAAGTTATACAGGAACTTCAATTTTACACTGTACAGTAGATAGGAAACGTTAGTCACTATAACGTGCTACTTTATCTTTAAAATAAAAATACTTTTTACTCGAATTATACATATGAAAGAAAAAAAAATTTATATAATTATAAAATTCACCGGCATATGAACAATTTCCTTGTTTTATTTTCTCGTTATTTTACCGATGCTGTTAATAAATAAAAATACGATATATTAATATTAATTAATAATCAAATTTTATCATCATTTTGTGTGTGTGTGTGTGTGTATGTGTGTGTGTGTGTGTACATACATACATACATACATACACACACACATGGTGAGTCTCGTAACGAGACGACCTCAAAAAACTCAAAATATTTGTTGTACGAAAAATTTTTCAGATGGAAGTTGCATGGTTTCTAGGGAGACATATGGTACTCTAATCAGTTTTATGTTATTTTGCTTTTTTATACAATTTTGTTATTTAGTCTAATACAATGTAAAAAAAATATTTTTATTAAGACCGTTAATCTTAGTAATTATGTATTTTAGACCCTATGGTGAAATACTTTTTTATGTAGAATTCAACGCTTTATCCGAATTCGGGAAAAAATATTAACTATTCCATTTAAAAAATTGAAGATGACCTTCATATCTTGATAAAAAAGCAAAATAACGTAAAACTGATTAGAATACCATATGCCCCTCTGGAAACCATGCAACTTCTATCTGAAACAGTTTTCGTACAACAAATATTTTATGAGTTATTTGAGTCATCACGTTACGAGACTCACCCTGTATGTATAGCAGCAAATCCAAAGGATTTTATGTGCTCCTGTTGTTAGTCATTTATTGCTCTCCATAAACCGACGGGATCATTCGATTGACCGCATATGTACGAGACCGCATTCTCCTCAGGTATAAGTACTTTTGTCAGTACATTACAAGCTCGTTGCTTATTTGGTCATCAAAATACACCGAGAGCGACAGAGATAGAGATAGAGAGAGAGCATGCTCATGGTGTCCATCGAGAATAAAACATACTGAAACCAAAGCATTGGACGCAACAGTGATCTGAACCTGCAAAAAAATCTATCCTAAGACAATTTCTTTTTGGAAAGAGGCTGAACCTCGTAGAAGGATAATTTCGCAGAAATATTCGTAATTTGTTTCAACGAAGGTACGTTAAGTGACCAACTACTCGATAAACATAAACAGAAATTCTTTAAATATAATTTAAAATCAATACATAAAAAATTATATTCATTATTAATGTATCAGTAATTATTTTTTGTTATACGATAGTAAAAATGTTTTTTTTTTTAAATTTTTTCCTTTTAATGAAATGATCCCTTATTAAATCTAAGAAGAGATTATTGTGAAACTTACCATAGGAATGAGACTTTATAACGAAGTATTTACATCGTTTGTTAAGGAATTGAGAAGTGAAACTTTGTTATCTTCCAAATCGAGAGGATCCGAATTATAAAAATTGACTGTAGCTGTATCATCTGCTGTGCTAGTTACAGGAGATGTGGCCTCCAAAAAAATGTCATCGTCGAAATCTAATAAGTTTGGAGTAGGATTATATGCCATAAGTTCACCACCACCCGTTCCATTAATGTTTTCTGTAACTGTAAGTACATTAAAGCATACAATATTTAGTTGTGTTCAACAACATTTGAAACATGAACGATTGGAAATTTTACCATTAACATGATCATCCTCTTCTTTCTCAGAATGTGGATTCAACTCGGGATTAACTGGCAGACCAAAAGACATTGGATCATCTGCTCCAAATAACTGCAAACATTATTAATTAATAAAGAATAAAGTTTCGATATATTATTTGGATACTTACGCCAAGAAGTGTATTTGCGTCAATACTTACACCAAGAAGTGTATTCGCGTCAATACTGTAACCTTCGCCTCGTAGAATTTCACGGAGATTATCCAATTCTGTTTGCATTGTTTCGAGATGATTATCCACTTCCTCCCTAGAGAATTATTTAAAGTAGATCAAAATATATAAAAGCACGGAAATTTATCCACTTTATGGATCAAAAAGGAAAATGTTGCAAATCCTTTCAATATTTGTCCTGAAATGTACAATCATTCTATTTGTATCAATGACTTCACAAGCAGATCGATATTTGTTTTCTTTGTTGAATCAAACTTCTGTTTCATTTTTTTTTTTAAATTATGAATGTAGAAATAAAATGGGATAATAATTGTTTTATGACTGTTGCTTGTGGAATCAAGTAATCAAGAAATTCACAAGAAAGAGATTGGTAGGTATTCTGTAGAAATTGGCAATTTTGTAGTGCACGACTTTTAAAATATTTTGCACCAAAGTTTGAAACGAGATGCAGTCTATATTGACACATATTCAAACTAAATTGACCTTCGAAAATTAGCAAGTATGATGAAGAACTAATAAAACAATTAAATTACATAGTAAATTACATTAGTAAAGATCTAACAATCGTAACACCACAATTACCAAATATAACAAACAGTGTATATATATATATATAAGAAACAATCTTTCGAGATATAACACATCTCGAAATTTTAATTAACAATTTCGTCAACTAACAAGAATAATTATTTTGAACAAAATAAATTACATTAACATAGATTCAATTGATGAAAACTTTGTTTTGCATTTGAATCTATATTAATAAGAATTCTTTTATTTAAAATAAGATTTTATTAAATTCAAGAAAAACTGAGTACTAGATCTTTGCAATTTTTTTCAAGATAAATAAACGTAATAAAATTAATAACAAAGTAATTACGATAACTTGGAAAATATGAAAAAAAAAAATGATACCAAGGAATCCTTTACTCTTCAGGTTGTATGGAATGTGAAATCTCTAGATCAAAGTTAACCATTTAGAGATCTAATAAAAAGTCACATATTATTAGTGACATGTTACTTCTAACCTTCCAAATTGTAATATGAATAGAGATAAATTGATTAACTCCCACCTCTGTCTTTTGATTAAGGACCACCATACCTATACTACCAGAATAAGTGGAATGTACTGCAGTCTAGCCATGATCTGTGTTGAACTTACATTGATCCTAACCTGTAAGAAGCATCAGATACGCCTGAGGGAGTGACGCAACTCAATGATAAATGTTTTGAGTTGCTTGTGCCTGCTCCATTACAGCTGACTTTGTCCTGCTCCGAATGTTTCTCAGTACTAGAATTTTTCTTGTTATCCTGTTCAGCATTGCTATTATCTGCTTTGTTAAGTTGACTCAACATAACATCATCTTCATTGGTTTCAGAGTTGCCACTGTTTTCATTGAACTCAACGTTTTCAGTGTCCTCGACATCTTCATTGATCATTTCTGGTACTATCAAAATGTCTTCAAGCTTCACTAGGGTTGGATCATTCTCTTGAACATCTTCGTCTGTTGCAGTTTCCAAATCAAGTTCGTGTTCTACATCAGTGGTTTTGTTCATATTAGCTGCCATTGCTGCAAGTTTTGAGCTGCGCACAGTTGCCACAGGTACTGGCTTAGAAACTGGTTTGTTTCCCAGCAAAGCAATCACCGATGAATCCTCTAATGGCATTTCAAGTAAATGTGTTTCTTCCCTAGAAAAGTAAGGTAAGCAGTTGCCAATCTTCTTTTTCTTTTTAGAATCGTTGTTGTGCCATAATCTGCTTTTAAATACACTTTCGACCACAATTTGGATTGATGGAAGTATTGCAAGAGTATACATAAATGAATTTAAAGCAATGTATAAGAACAAGCTTTTAAATATACAATGAATTAGTCAGGTTGTAATACATAGTAATATAAACTTTTATGAAAAAAAGAAAACTGTAGTATTAATATAAAGTAATGCATATACGTGAAATATATATGAACAAGAAAGTTAAAGATCAATTGTTACTTTTTAATAAAAGCTAATATTCCTTAATTTTTGTGATATCATAAATTTGAAAAATTACTCATTCTTCTATATTTCACTTTATAAATCATTTTTGTTATTCAAATTAAACGCAAATATTTAATGGTCAATTCAGTTTGATTTTTCCTAAATGTCTCTTATATTAAAAAATTGTATGATCTGAAGATCATATAAAATTGTACTTATTACACATATTAGATACAAGTAAATAAACTATTGCGTATATAAACGTTTTAAAACAACATAATCATGCATGGAATAAACCTTAATATATTTCTATTATAAAATATAATACGTTATATTTTAAATATAAAGTAATCTTTCATGCACATATATATATCTGAATCTGCATGAAAAATAGAAGATAAACTTCGTAATGTATTTTATATCACAAAGAAGATCGAGACTATTAAATAAACTATAATGACAATTGCAATATAGCAACAATTATACTCAGAGGCATAGAACATAAATAATCAAAAATAATGGCATAAATGACATTAGTATGAATTATGTGACTAATGAAGAATTATAGAATAAACAATGAAATTAAATACAAACATTTCAACCAAGGATTAACAAGACTTCTCCAATAAAAATGATATACTACTGAAACAATTTCTTCGAAGCTTTAACTTTCTTTGAATGCTTTAACATATAGGAATTATAACTCAAATAAAATTTAAAAAAAGCAACTACTGATAGTTGAAAGAGTTACAGACTAAAAGATTTTTTTTAATATCAACCGTTCAAATAAAGAATGTTTTCAAAGAAGCATCGCAATATTGCCAAACGTTCATGCAAAGAAACTAAGCAAAATTGCGATACTATATAATTATTATTCCTAAAGTATAAACACCAACACCAAATGACAAGAGAAAAATGTTAACCTTGGTTCCTCTCCATTCTCCGTCGATGGGATCAAAATTTTGACCGGCACCTTGTTTTTCCTCCTGGCAATATTTAAATTGCAATGATATGAGTAATAGTTCAAAAATGAATTAATCTTATGAAGTATGAAAAAGAAGTCGTTTATATATAAATTTTCCTGATCTGTGTTTTAGGTAGATAGATATAATCAGATTATGATATATGCACGTGCACTTAATTTTAGTATATACAAATTATGGAATGAATAAAGCTATTATAGTGTGAAACGAAGAAAAAAAAATTATGCCCCTGTGTCTTTTATTGAAGCAAATAGAGTATAAATTTTAATTCCATTAAGTTAATCATTTCATACATTCCATGCATGGAAAATAACTGCAATGTGTAAAGACATATATATTATGATCTCTAATCTTTCTTATAATTTTCTTGGTCTTAGTAAAAAAGACAAGCAAAATAGAAATATAAAAATACTTTTTTGTAGTACAGACATTGATAGTTCTTTGTGTTTATCATGCAAAATCCCATCTTATAATTCTAAAATTGAAAGATTGTATATGACGTGACAGATCATGTATACGTCATTTATATCAATAAGTAAATCTATCATTAGAATAGTATAATAATAGTTTTATTTAACTTACTTCTTTTTACCTTTACATCCACGCTTTTTCTTTACGTCGATTTCTTGTGGATTAATAAGTTGCATATCATCTTGTAGTTGAACAGAATCATCAACTAAATGAACTGATTCCATATTGTTATCTTCTATTATTGATGTGTTATTATGTTCTGGACTTTCAATAGCTGGATTTGGATGTCCTTCTAACATTCTAGACAACAGCAGAATACGATTAGTTTATGTAATTAAAAAGAAATTAATTTATAAGGTAACAAGAGTCACGTACTCTGCAACAATATATTCTGAATCCAGATCCGGTTCTGATGCATCGAGTTCGTGTATTACAGGCCCCGCTGGTGATGTTTGTGACTGAAAATAAAAATGTATTTAAAATTTTAAAAATTCAACGAATTCTATAGTTAGATAATTCTATTCTATACCTTCTGCAATTTTGGCTGTTTACGTTGACGGTTAGAGTCGTCGATCATTAGCGGGTATCTCCTTTTAACAGAGAGACCACCACTTCTAGAAGGCTGTACCAGAGTCACTAAAAAGTGTATAAGCTTATTGACAATTTGCTGTTGCTTGAGATGTTTCTGCCTAAGCATTGCTAATTCTCTCCACAGTGCTTCATTTTCCCTTTTCATGGCCCCAAGTCTTGAATCTAAATGTTCTTGACGACCTCTCATACTTCTTACTTCAGTAAGCATTTTGTTCATTAATTCTGGTTTAATAGGAGTAAGTGCTGGATCTTGTCCTTTACTAGAAGCAATCTAAAACAAGCGTTTTCAATTTATGAGACATTTATGTATAAAAAATATAAAAAATACTCACTTTTCTTTTAATATGTTCTACAAGATACGGATGGCCTTTACAGAAAAACTGATGTGCAAATTCCATTTCATCCCTGTCACATTTTAGGCCACCCAATTCAACAGAAACTTTCTTGTGAAAACCATCTAGAAAATATATGTATGCACATTAGATATAAGCTATATACATAAATATTCTTCTGTACATTATTACTTACACATATTCAGCTGTCGGACAAAACTGGCCATATTATTGTGTTTATAATAATGTGGTAATAATTCTCTGGCAAATTGTGCTTGATTTCTAATGAAAAAACTCCTTCCATTCTAAAACAAATGAATATATATATAATCTTTTTCGAACTGATAAGTTAGATAACGTTTTATCAATATAAATAAAGATAATTATATAATACATATAATACATCTGCATGAATGTATAAACATAAAACTTAATTAAATAAATCATAAAAAATAAATGAGCCAATAAAATTAAATTTATGCAATTAGGAAATAATCATTTAAACAAAATTTAATGGGATTTTTTCATTTTTCTAATGGAATGTAAAAGGAAACATTGCAATTAGACTGTATAAGATGCAGTATATTTAACATATAATTTATTGTTAATATTATTATTTTATAAGCATTCTAAAAAATTATATATATATATATATACAAAATAGATACTGTACAGAATACATATTTAAGCTGTCTTTTAAAATATTTAGTAAAAAATCGGTATACATTTTTAGTATCAGGTCTTCACATAGATAATGTAGTTTTTATTAAAATATTAATACAAATAAAGTATTCGAAATATATGAAGACTTGATCGTACAAAGCAAAAATCATTCTTGTTCAAAAATTATTACACACGTGCGTCAAGTTTAAAGGAAGTAGTTATAAATCGTTTGGCAAACGTTTATTTAAACATCATTTTGCGGCCGATATATTTTGTTAACGCAGAAAAGTTCTGTCATTCGTAGTCTCCAATACTTGACACTCGATTTAAAAAAAAAGAAAAAACGAAAAAGAAAAAAATGCATTTACTGAAATAATGCAGTGTACACACATGCATAATCGACCAAGTAAGCACGGAATAAATTACAGCGATGTCGGGTGTATGTGAAATATAGGTTGTGTACGTAAAAATGTACATTGCGGAGGTCAACGTTTAGCCTACGTTTAATTTATTCGCTCATGCGACATTATCATTGCAAATAAGTAATCGCCGCGTTGAAAAGATACGTCGACCGGTGGGTTGGGATTTCGTATGTGTGTCGCGTACAGAGAGATTAAGTGATTATAAATGAATAACAAAATAAAAGTACATACAGGTGACCAACAAATAAGGTCGTCAGTTTCGGGATCTTCAACCAGTTTCCAAAGCTTGGCAAGGAACGCTGGTACACTCGTACCTAATTCTGGGATCGTATGCATTTCAGCGTCGGTATTTTAATTTCAATCGACAACAATTTTTCAAGCTTTTTAATCTTGAACGAATTACGAAAAAAAACTTCACATCTCACGATAATGGCTGACCGCTGACGATGTTATTCTGCTAGTATTGCTTATAGACGGGACGAGAGGGGGCAATATTTTAACGGAGAGACATGCTCGCTTTTCATTTAAGATCGCAACGCCGCGTATCGAGTAACGTTAGTTAAATACCATTGGCAGTTTCTACCCGGAACTGGCTTAAACATGGCAAGCTGATCTTCATTGAAAATACTCCTTGAGGTTCTGAAAAATAAAGTAGAAGATAATCTTTTGAACGTAAGCGGGAAATAAATTCGAAGAGTTTAATTTTTTTTTTCTTTTCTTCTTGATGTAGTATAAGATTTAAATAAATATTATATTATATATATATATTAAATATTATATATAATAATAAAACGCAGAATAATTTTTTTAAAATTTTTTATATTCACTTTTACATAAAAATGATTAATACTGTGTGTATGTATGTTGTATGTTTGTACATATCTTTTGATATGTAATTTGGTAATACTTTTTACAATACGCATAAAAAGTTTACACAGAAGCTTATGGTTTTCTTATAAAAGATTTTTTCGTAACTTAATTCTAATATTGTAACAACTAAAACATTGCTTAATTACGCAATACACATGTGTATAACATATTGCGACAGATATACTGGCAGACTAATATAAGTAGGAAATAATAATAATAATAATAAGAAAATCACATATAAACTTTTAATTAATTAATTAATAACGTCGGTATAAAATTATTAGCTTCATAACAAAAATTCAACCAGTCATATATACAAAAAACAAAAATACAGTCCTTCCAATGTTTGCGAAATTGTAATATCATGAAGTAACCAGTTCATAAACTTTAGTTGAATAAATATTAATTGTTAAATATGTAAAACAGCCATAAAAATCAATTGCTGGTCTATTCAACTGTAAAATAATATAAATTAAGACATAAGCGTATTAAATTATTTAAGTATATAAAGTGTATGTTATCCTACTTTATCTAATACCTACCCTCTAAAATTTCCAAAAACAGAAACATAGGAATTTATGAAATGCGATTGAAACTATATATTCACAAATACTAAATATTTTGGAAGATATTAATGGCACTTCGCACGTTCGGATGACTATTTGCATTATTCTTTCGAGTATAAATAATTCTAGGAAATTAAAATATATTTATCTACAAAAAATCTTCTGTAGATGTTACTGTAGCTTCTATAAGCAAACCAAAATCTAACTCGGCTAGACTAGCTGTAAAATAAAATTAATTTAATTTAAAATTTGCACAGTCCAGTAATAGTAATTTTTTCGTACCTTTAGCTGTAAGAAGATCAAGGAATGTATCTAGTGGAGATAAACGATCAGCCGAAGGAAATGCCGCTAAACCTGCGTACAGTTTACGTGATAAAAAATAGTTGAAAATATTTGGCTTTTTATTTTTTATTAATATTAATATTTATTCCATGTTAATTCTATATTAATTATTTATTATTTACCATTATGATGATTTCTGTATTGTAATGTCCTACCACGGTTTTGACACACTTCACCAGATAAAATATTCGCAGCATGTTCACGAGCTCTTATCATAAAACTTACGGGGTGTAACCATTGATTTAAAAGTCTTTTCGCACGTGATTTGGGTAGCAAAGATAACAAAGTTAATTTACGAATGGCGTTTTCTTTTGTATCACTAATATCTGTAAACATATTAAGTGAAAATTATTCTGATATTGAAAATTAAGGTAATAATAAATTTTAGTTTTAAAGAATATACCAGCCATAATAATTTTGCTAACATCGACTTGTAATTCGAACACTGATCGTTGTACATATTGTAAAAACATTGAATACTTTAATGTTCTATATCCAAGATAAGTAAAAAACGATGTGAATCCTTGTGGTGCTGGGAATGCTATGCTTTCTATTGCGCGTCTATAGCGCTCCAACAATACGAATAATAACCACCGTCTTACTTCGTCTAATTGATCACTGAAATTATATTTCAGTTTAAATTTTGTTGCAACGCATTCATGATTATTCATGAATAATTTACTTACACAAGAATAAAGCCACGTTCTTGTTCAATTCGTGGATCGATACTAGCCGCTCGACATAACATTTGACAAAGAGTCCGCGATGTCTCTAATTGCGCTGCCACATGTCTAGTTGCCATTGCGTGAACGTGTAAAGGAGTACACAATCCCTTAAGATGCGTTATTGATGTCTGGGTGCCATGTTTCAATAGATAAACGGACAATTCCCGTAAATTTACAGATACAATATGCTCCTGCTTAGACGCAGTACAACTTTCTGTTTCATTAAATGGCAAATTGGAGTCCATGAGTTTATTGCTTCGGCCACTTGTTAAATCTCCAAGTGATACTGTAGCCACAACTAGTCTACAATATCGTTTATAAAAATTAATTTTAATAAAAAAATATTATACTGTAATTACAAGGAAATTGCTGAAATCATAGTATACATTTATTTAAAGAGGCATGCAAATTATATTATTCACAAACATTTATGCAATTAAACGGGTTAAGTGAAAATTTGTCTAAAATGTTACCCTCCACTTGGAGACATTGGAGTACTGGACCTGGATAATGCTTCAGGTTGATAACATGCTAAAGAAACTAATAACTTTTCTGCAATTTTGCTTGGCTTGAATCTTATTTTATCACCATTATTTTTGCTAAGTTGATCCCACAATCGAGTCCACAAATCACTGCGATAAGGAATCAATCTTTGTTGTGGTGAGAGTAACATTACCGATGTATTCCAAAGCTTCTCGTGACTCAATGTTATGCTTAAATCATTCACTTTGATCTCGAAACTTATGTATTCTTCCATGGTCGTAACAGGCAGCAAAGCCAATAAAGGTATAGCATCTGCTAATAAATTTTTTTGTACTAAAGCGTATGAACCACCGATAAGAATTTCTTGCATATACCGTACGAATTCTAATGATCTAGGTTTTTCTGCAATCGTACATACTAATTCTGAAATAATATCCAGATCATTTCTATGGCAAAGAAAATAGTGAAGTATGCCCAAGCGTACTTCTGTCGAATTTTCTTTACGAAATACTTCGGTAAGGAAGTTAGATGAAATTGTTAATTGTACTAAATCCAGTGTTGGTAAGTCTATTGTTAGTATGTTCATATTATATTGAGATGCATTGCTTCCTTCCAAAGAAGCTGTGTCATACTTCTTTTTGCTTCCTTTGGCGTTAGTTTCTAATTCAAGCAATGGTACCAAATAAGAAGAACGAGATGGAATAGAAGTTAGAGGACCACATAATATGTGGCAACATGGTTCATGATTAGTTCCAATTTCCAGAAGATGAGTAAACAATCCCGGTACAAGAACAATCATGTGATGATGTTCGTATATTGCAAACGTTGGTCGTATAAGTTTAGCATGAGACCATGGTATGCCAGGTATAACACAATGGATCACACAGCTGTGATGAAGAAGCGTTACAGAATATGCAAAGTGTACTGTATTAGATTCACTCAATGAATTAAGTATATGCTGCTGTGGTTTTACTGGACGATATAAGTAATGATGACAAACACAGACCATTCCTTTAGAGTCAGAAACTACAATAAGATCTAATGAACAATCATGAACTCTTAAAGGTATAACATCATCCTCATAAGTTCCACAGTTGGAAGAAGTTGATAATTGAGGTAAATTCAATGGTATGTTTAGCTGAGAAGAAAGAAATAAATTGTTTAAAATATATTGGAATTATTATTAGATTGCACACACAATTAGTTACTTACCACTGTCTCATGTGGTAATTCATCATGAAATTGAAGACCGCTGAGTGTTGGATTAGTTCTTTCTAATTTATTCTCTTTTTCTTCCTCATCTTCAGAAACTAAACTTAGTGGAATTTTTTTATGGTGTATATGATATAAAACCTGATTTATCATGTCCCACTGAGCCCAAATGAATGCTTTTACTAATGATTCAGATTTTAACTCTTGTATTGAATAAACATCTGATACAGATGTATCAAAGATTATAGTATATATTATAATACCTGCATTAAACAATAAAGTTATTTTGATAGTAATTTTTAAGAACCACAAATGTAATTATATATTATATAATTCTTACATTCTTGATGGATTAATAATAAAAATTTATCCCATTGTCCATGTTCTTTTTCCTTATATAAAAATTGAATTCTCACTTGTTTAGATTTCTTTGTGTCCAAAGTATGTATTTTTACTTCTTGTCCTTTCAGTTCAACAATAGATGCTTCATACATTTCAATTTCAGCTGATATACTCTGATTTTCATCTTCTGTAGATTCTGAATTTGCATTTGTTTCTACAGGAACTTTTTGTTTTGTTACATATCCAAAAACGGTATAATTTTGATTTATTGTTGCTTGTACAATATTTAGTACCTCTGAGAATTGGTGTAATACCTATATCATATTGCTTCTCATTTTAATTGTGCATTACATTATATAGAAAGGCTTGGCTCATAGATTGACATACCTGTAATTTATCATTAATCCGGTTGTAGTGGCCTACAACTGTATATGATACGTTTACATCGTCTTTTACAGTCTCTTCTGTCCATCCAACTAATAGAGATCCATCTTTCTCTTGACCCAGTAATTTCCATTGTTCGGCTAAAAAACAAATTTTTATTTTATAGATATTTCATTGTTACCATATTATAACATATATACAAATATATACAAATTTACATTGTAACTTTTTATCTAGATCTTACATAGAATTTTTAAAAATTTTACAAAAAAAATTTCACAAATAGCTGTAACATTATTTAAGAATTGTAACAATTACCTGAGTGCGCTTTTTCCGGCAGAAGTAAACATAATTTTGCTGCAAGATTTTCTATCATATTCTATTTATAAATTTCCTCTAATGAGTAATATCCTATAATATTTTAGTTTAAGACGACCAATTGTTTTTAATTTGATGGATAGCCGTATGTTTATTTTAACATTATCAAACGTATCGTCTGCTACTATTATGGCTACACTGTCATACGTATATTGATTTGACGTTGATTCATTATCATGAATCTGTGTTGCATTACATTTTTGTTAGCGCCACCTTTGTTACGAATATATTCATTCAATAGATAGGCAAACACGTAAAAGTATTTACTTATTATTTGTTTACTGATAAGAACATATCATTTATACGTTAACACTAATACATCAAGGAGTAAGTAAAATAATTGCATAGAATGAATACTTGTATTACACAACATTAGTTCAACTCTTAATTAGTCATTATAGAGAAGGACAAAAAACGGCAAAAAAAATTAGTAAGACGAGATTTCCTATAAAAAAGTGAGTCATTAGTGTGGTAAACACGGCTGTAAAAGCAAGTTTGTTGAAAATGGTCACTGGACGAGCGCTTCATTTTGTATTTAAAATACCAGATAGAAAATTAACTTGCAAATTTTATCGAGAAATTCTTGGGATGAAGGTTAGTAGTTTCATAATTCAAATTGGTATCCTTTCACAGAAGTTTTTTTTAACAGGTGTTACGACACGAGGAATTTTCCGAAGGTTGTGAAGCAGCCTGTAATGGGTTTGTAATATGTTGTGTTTCTTCTTTTATTGTCATATATTATATGTGTAAATAGTTTAACAAACATCTTATGTTTGTTATATAGACCATATGCAAATAGATGGAGTAAAACCATGATAGGATATGGAACAGAAGATACTCACTTTGTGATAGAATTAACTTATAATTATGGGATCAAAGAATACAAAGTGGGAAATGATTTTGGTGGTATTACAATTCGGTCTAGAGAAGCACTTCAAAGAGCACGAGCTGATGGATGGCCACTGCAAGAAGAAAATGGAAAGTTTGTTTTACAAGCACCTGGCGGTTATAAGTATTATATTATTGATGAACCTCAACCTGTAAATAAAGGTATCAATGCAGATCTATTCTAATACATATTTATTCTAAAATAGCATATTAATCTAACTAAAAGTATATTTCTCCAACAGATCCTGTAGAAAAAATAACGTTGTCTAGTTCAAATATTCAAAAATCTATTGCCTATTGGAAGGATATCTTAGAATTAAAAGTATTTGATCAATCTGAGAAGAGTGTACTATTAGGATACAATGAAGATCAAACAAAGATCGAATTTAAAGACATTGGTAATGATTTCATAATGTTGTGTAATACCTACTTTGATAATAGAGATTGCTCCAATGATAAAACATATCTTTCTGTTTGATTAGGTTCTGAAATTGATCATGCTACAGCTTATGGACGTATAGCATTCTCAATTCCTCATACAGAACAACCGGAAATTCAAAAGAAAATAAAAAATAGTGGGCATAAAATATTGACCGATTTAATCACTTTAGATACTCCAGGAAAAGCTTCTGTGAGGGTCATTATTCTTGCTGATCCAGTAAGGACATTTCAAATATTTTATTTTTAAATACAACACAATATTAATAAAAACATATTAATAATAATAATTATTATCTTTAGGATGGTCATGAGATTTGCTTTGTAGATGATGAAGCATATCGCCAATTATCAGTTCCAGATTATCCCAGTGAAGCAATTTTGGATAGATATATTAAAAAAGAAGGATAAATCATTAAACATTGATGTTTTTAAAAGGCAATATTTTATCTCAGTATTACTTTAATAATTTAGAAAAAAAATGTACTATATATCAGAAGTGACGAACTGGTAACCTACATCATACATGACCTTTACCCCGCAGACTCATATGAAAACGACTCCCTCCATTTTAATTTTATGCAATGAAAAAAACTGGAGCATAAAAATGCAGTTCATATGACCCACAGTGGGGAAGAAGTTTCTTATTCCTGATATATACTATAACAATCAATATGAATTTTTTTTTGAATTCGTAACTTTACTATTGATATTGTAAATATATTAGTACATTACTAATTTCAAAGTACGAAGGAGTTTATAAAGCTATTTTGTAATTTAATATTTCTATAAAAAACATATATTTTGGTGAAGGTTGTTAATAAGATCAAATAAAAGCTTGTTAAAGAAATGTTGTTCTCATTGCTGGAGATACCCATATCTCTTCGAGGTCATTAGCAATGACCTTTTATTATGCAGTATGATTTTAAGGAAAAGTCCATAGATAATATTGTAAGATAACGTACTTACGAGGAAATTTTCGATAAATACGAGTTTGAAATATTCGTTATTTAAGCGTGCTAATGATATCAATTTGTTATTAACAGTTCATTAGTGCCATAACATCACGTACAATGATAATGAAATTGAAGACGTGTTTTCTTATATTTATTTATGTATTCTTTATAATCAGTAAGTATAATCAGATTATTTTTTTACAGAATATTTTTATTAATATATTTCTTTTTCGTAGATAGTACTAACGCAAAATATAGGGCTACAAGTTCTAGTAGAGGAAGATCTTATGGAACATTATATCGATCTTCGCATAGAGCATCACATGGAACATCGCATGGAACGTCATATGGATCTTTACATAGATCTCCACATAATGGAATCTCGCATGAAACGTCCTCACATGGATTTCCACATACTGGAAACCACGGAGTTGGAGGCTATGAATTATCTCATAGTAAACCTTCTACAGGCAGTTTCCCTGGTAATTTAATGCGTTGTATAATTTGAATATAGTATCAAGCGTAAGATAATATTTCATTCTTTGTTCATAATCTTAGGATCTCAAAATAAAAATATTAATACAGATCTTATAAAAGCTGAGGGTGGGGGAGCTACACGACCAGGTAAAGTATTATTGTACATATTAAATGGATATATTAAATATGAAATAAAAATTATGAAATGTACATTTTTTAATAAGTTCAAACAAAGCCTTCTGGACCATTATATTCTCCTTCTGTTATGCCTGATGCTGTTGTATCAAAACCAAAAGTTGCAACAGAAAACAAACAGACTTCACCTTATCATCCATCTGCGCCCCAGGAATCTATTATGAAATCTTCTGCTGACACACTTCAAGGTATAGATAATATAAAAAATTGATATGGTTACTATTTATCATTTAAAGCATAATATTATAATATAATATAGGTCATTCAACAAATCCAGCCTGGAGCAATCCTTATTATAACAATAAAGCAACAGTATCAACTGAAACACATTCTCGATGGAGCAATCCTTATTCAGAAACTAATAGACCATCTGTTCTAAATTCTCAACCAGCTGCATCAGGTGGTCAACCATTTCCAATTGGTTTCAAAGATTATCCACAGACTCGTCCAACTGTTGGTACTCAATATAATCCATCTGCAAATGGACATCCCCCTTATCCTATACATCCTGTGCCTTCAAATTCTATCTCTGCTCCACATTATCCAACAAATTCAATGCCATTAGGGAATCCTTATTCTACACACACTTCACCATTCCATTCAACAAATTCAATGCCATTAGGGAATCCTTATTCTACACACTCCTCCCCATTCCATCCAACAAATTCAATGCCATTAGGAAATCCTTATTCTACACACCCCTCTGGACCTGCCTTTAATATACCTGGACAATCTCCTTCTTATTATCCACAGCAAACACACACATTTGCACAACCTGCTGTACAGCCTTTCGTACCTGGTCAAACTATTGTAATGATGCCTGGACAACAAGACTCTGGGCGAGGTTTGGGCCAAATGGTCAAGGAAGCGCTTGTTTTTTCAACTATTAATGCGGGAGTAAATAGATTAATAAATCCTCATACTCATCATTACGAAAGCAAACCTGTTGATCCTGCTTCAGCAGCACCTACAACTCATATTACTTATAACAATCAATATTTCAATACTGCACCTAATGACAATGACAAAATGAATTCCACAAATGTATCACAAGCAAATGGGCTTTCTTCTCCAATAGCGCCTACTTCAAATGTAGGAGGTAATATTCCTTTATCACAAAACATACCAAACACATCCAATATTCCTAGTTTAAGTTTAGCTGGAAGTGGAACATCTATTATTGGATCACGTGTAAATGAGAATATAACAACTTCTCCAACTGAAGCCAAAATGACAAGTGGCCAAAATAATGTACCTAATAATCCTGCTAGCATAGGTAACTCATTTTATAGGATCTCGGACGATGAACTTTCTAAAATATCAGAAGAACTATTTGCAAAAAATTCGCATAATATGTACAAGTACATAAAAATGAATCTACAGACCCGAGTTACGTCTTCTAACATAACAACGGATGAAGCCACAGAACCGTATGTATCCTAATTATTACTTTCTAAATAATTTGAGTAATTGGTTTTATTTATCAATCTTTTTTTCTAGATTGTTCGAAGTAGATCCAGAATTATTAGACTATCCATCAATATATATAACGCGATCTCTATATGATAACTACGGGCATGATTCCCGCAAGAAATTAAATCGCACTTTAGAAATAAGAAAAGAGGAGAATCTTCTAATCGATATCTTTTTAAATACAAACGAGATGTCAAGAGCTATGCAATGGCTAGCTGATCATGGATTCATCGATCCGGACGATTTTGAAAGAAAAGACGTACTCCGTCGAATTTGGTTCACTGTATTTAGTGGAAGTACATGCGGATTCGAACGTGTGTTTGCATCTGAAAATTATGGTACAGCCATTATTGGTGTACAAGATTGGATTTATTTCGAATACCAAGAATCTTTGAAACGCATAGATTATATGGGCTATATAGATAAACTAGATCTTGGAAGTGTAAGCGATTTAAAAAATACTAAAGAATTATTCCTATTTAAACAATATTGTATTGTTATTTAATATAATTATTTTTTCAGACTGCTTCATTGATAAAATTAAATTTCCAAATGGATGGAATCGTTAGACCAAACGCAACAATATTTGTAGGTACTTTACCTGAGCTAGAGATGGCTTTGTACACGATATGCTTTTATGCAAGACCAAACAATCTCTGTCCTGTTTCTCTCGGTGGCACCAAGTTTAATATCTATACGCATTCGTTTACATATTTCGGAACTGAAATTATAGACCTTGCTCTTCCAATGTTCTAATATAAATATTTTATCTATAGTAGTTATATATATGTAGAATTTAATATAATGTGAACTACATTGTTCTATACATGTAAACAATATAATTATCAGCAATAAAAATGATTAAAAAAATAATATTTTATGACACATTTATTAATTTATTGACAATAGCAAATGATCTGAAAGTAAATAATATGAAGAACTTATCATTGTAAGTAGAAAATTGAAATTAAATTTATATAATTTTATATTATATTATATTTCATATTATATTTTTATTTTATTTTCGTCTGGATCTTTCTTCTAATTTTTTAAATTAATTTTCAGATCTTCTTATATGGTGCAACTTCAAAACTCCAAAATTCAATTTTTCCTGAAAGAATACAAGAATTACAAGTCAACGTCATAAAGGAGATCTGTATAAGATAAAAAATAAAGAGCCATTAAGTATTCATGAGGTGCAACGTCTTTATGGTTAAAAGTCAGGGACGTGTTATTACCTTGCTCATTGCCAGATTATTCTATTAGATCCCTACTACTTGTGAACGTATCAAAGATTAATGAAAGAGGAGAAAGCTTACGAGTCACACTGCAATTTCAAATTGGTTTCAGTGCGGCTAGTATGCATCGATTCACGGGAAGTCTTAGTAACGAGTAAACCGCCGAGCAGCGTGCATCGATCATTTTACAGAGAGATTCTTGATCGTGTCACCGATTTTTAAATTGCAAAACGACAGCTGAGGAAGTTAAATAACAAGAAATATGAACATCAAGCTAATCCTGATTTGCACAATTCTCGTTTTGTTCGTGTTTGGTAAGCAAGTTTCCTTGTAAATTTAACCAGTTTAAAACAAGAAAAAAATATCGTTTTTCCTTTGGTGAACGTTTCAACTATGTGGCAATAGATTTACTGGATTTTGCCTTGATGCAATATTTTATGAATCGAGCTACAATATATTATGAGGATTTTTATTACAGAATATAATTTATAGACTTGTAAAAGCTTTTTAACAAGAATTGCACGCACGTAAAATTCCTGTTTATCTACTCCAATATTCTAAACGATTAAGCGAAGCGATAAAATTCTAGAGAAGACAATAGTTCACATTTATTCGAGAATAAAGTAGTCTATGAATGTAATAATTGATTGATATCACGAGATGACATCATAAAACTGCAACCAAACAGATCATAACTTCACCGAGAGTAAATTACTGTTGCTCGAGCATGCATCAATGCACGTGAGCATTATTCACTTGTCTGTTGAATGGGTTTGAAAAGAACTCGCAAAAGTGTCTTCTAGAAAGTCTCTCAACCAGATGACCGAGGCCGGCAATGAGTCACTCTAATAAATTACAAGCAATTCCACGAAAGGTGTTATTCGTTCCGCTGTTGTGGTCATAAAAATTTAATTAAGTTCCGTGAAATTTACTAAGACATTGGTTTCCGTGTATAATTAGTCCGACGTTCAATAATCAACTTCAAATATTTACTTTACTCTTCCAAAGTTCTATTTCAGTATTAAATCAACAAGATTATCCTAGAACAATATACAAAGAAATTAAATATTGGAATTTTAAAAACAATACTATTTTTTTATTTTTAAAAAGGGCTTAACTCATAGCATAGGAGAGCTATTAACTATTATTTCAATACTGAAAACATTCAAATAGATTTAATCAGAAATAATCAGGCCCGCGTGTTAACGATATATCATTACTTTATTTAGCGAATTGCTAAATTGTTAGGGACCGTATGAAATAATTCATCATAGAGTGATAGAGAAGTTCAACAAGTGGTGGGTGGAATATTATGAATCGTATAATATACTCGAGCACGCAGCACTTGTTATTAATAAAATTGAAATATTATTGTATAAGAGTCCTCTCGAACTCTTTGACGCAGTATATTCCATTTAACCAATGGTAAATTCCACAGGCAATACTTTAAATTTTGATGATCGCATCGCATTCTGTTCGCACAGATCATAATCGTTTGAATACGTAATCTCTGCTAAGACTCTATTCAAGTATTTTATTCTTCGTTTCACGCTTCGTTGCTTTTATAGCGGCTAATTCGTTCACACTATTATACTATGTGTACGATTTACCGACAATGTTCATACTACGTCGCACATAAATCCTCGCCAATTTTCACAGTTGACATTGGAGATGCAAAATCGAGTAGACGGCGAACCGGAAGTGGATGGGGGGGCTCTGTGTTCCGCTCGAGGTCAACACCTCGTCCTCGCACTTCTCAGACCTCTCACAGCACGTATCAACAGAGTAGTCAAGGTAATTTTCGTATCAGAATATTCGACAATACTAAGCCTCCTTTGTGCTTTGCAATGGAATTATTTACCTCTCTATAGTAACATACGATCAATTATCGATTAATTGCCCACGTATTAAATTTTCTTTTAAGTGATCAATTACTTGCCAGTAGAAATTGGCAATTGAAATTATTATCTATTTGATGATCATAGATTACTGACTATTTTTTCATATAGGAGGTTCTAGTCCTGATAAAATAGGGTGGAACGTTGCAGATAAAAAGCCAACAAGCGGAACCAATACCAATACTGGGCCTAAACCTTCTGCTCCTGTATCTGAACACAATGCTAAAACCAGCGCGACTAATGTGCAATCTGGATACAATCCTTCAGGTAGTTGATATTGTAATCAGACATCAATGTAACATTATACGAGGTGTTTAATCGACAATAATTTCTAGGTGGATATCCTCGTCAACCAGCCAGCAATCCTTATCACACAAATTCCAATCCTAATCAACCCTACAATCCATCAGCCGGGCAAGGTTACAATCCATCAGTTGGAGGGTACAATCCTTCACTAGGTCATGGTTACAATCCAGCATCTGGTCAAGGCTATTACAATCCTGGAGGAGGAGTACATCCACCACCTTATGGAGCACAGCCATCTTATGGTGGATACAATCCAGGCTTTGGACAGCCGTCTTTTGGACAGTCTTTTAGTCCGTCCATGGGACAAATGCCACAGCAGACGATTCTCTTACAGCAAGCGGCGAAGCCTGGTATAGGGCAATTAGCAAAAGAAGCGTTTGTCTTTGCTGGTGTGAGCGCTGGAGTAAACGCGGCTGTGAACAGATTAATACCAGGAGGAATCTATGGCACCAGAGGCACTGGAAGTGGAGGTGGTGCCTCTCACACTGAAATTACCTATAATAATTACTATAATAATGGAACTGCTCCTGCTCCGGCTCCAAATTCTGATCAACCGGCAGCTGCCGCAGCTCCTGCGGCTCAACCAGCAACTAATTCTCAGTCTCAACCAACTCAATCAGCCGTTCAACCTGCTGCTGAAGCATCGCAAGCTTCACAGAATAATGCTGGTACCAACGCGTCACCGAATAATCCAAAGTCTCAAGAATCAACGCAGAACAATCCTAATCCTTTGGGATTCGTCACTTCTAACGATGATATCAAAAAGCTGACAGAAGGTCTATTCGAAAAAGAGAAGAACAGTGCTTTGAAATACATAACGATTAATTTGCAAGGCCAGAAGAAAGATGACAGCACCAGTGACGATGCCTCTGAACCGTGAGTACCGATTCGCTTCGAATTTCTAGAATCGAAAAGTAAATTATGAACTGTTCTTATAATTCCATGTTCCACGTATTATTTCAGGTTGTTGACTGTGAAAGACGAAGCTTATGAGATTCCGACTGTGAAATCTGTGATAGCCTTACACGATAACTATGAACTTGACGTTAAAACGAAGGAGACAATAACGCCAGAAGAGCGAAAAGAGGAATCGGACCTTCTTGACAAGGTCCTTGAAACAGACGTGATGAAAGCGACTATGAAATTCTTAGTCGATAAAGGATATATCGAGGACGATGAATATGAGTTTAAAGATACTATGAAACGTATATGGTCCTCTCAATTCAAACGAATTGATGGAGACGCGTCGAGTTCTGGTTTCGAAACTGTATTCCTGGCTGAACAGTTTGATTCGGATATAATTGGGCTGCATAATTGGATCTACTACGCGAAGCAAGAAGCGGACAAGAAGCTCAATTATCTTGGATATATCAAGGAAGTCAAACTGGGCGATGTAAGTGACATGCAATGCGTATAACAAACAAAATGGTCCATAGCAATATGTTAATATTCGTTGCGCTATATTTTTACAGAAAGGAGCAGTTTTGAAAGTACGTTCATCGCTAAATGGAATAGTGCAACCAGTTACGACCCTTTTTGTCGGTACATCACCAGAATTGGAATTAGCTTTGTACACGATGTGCTTCTTTACTCGGCCTAACAACGCTTGCCCAATTTCTTTCGGAGGAACCGAGTTTGTGATTTTTGTTAGCAGAATCAATTACTTTGGAAAAGATATTTTAATTTCAGCATATCCTGACATATAATTTTGTTAAAACAAAATCTGAATTTATAATGTCATAACAGATTTCACTTTAGTGATTTCATTGCAAAGAATAATTGAAACAATTGCTAAAATATAAGGAATTTAAATTGCTTCATGTAAATGAATTTATAAATAAGTTTTTTCTTAATTAATATATATGGTGTATGAAAGATCTGTTACGTACACGATTGATTTTCTTATGACGTTTTTCTAAGTCCGTTAATTCCATTAGAGGCACTATGGATGGCCGTCCATGAGCACATTGAGTAGGTATCTTCGTCTCATTTAATAATTTCAAAAGCCATTTACATTCTTTTAATGTTAGTGGATCTCCGAATTTTATGGCTCCTAAAATACTCTTTATTAGATAGTATTGAATATAATGTTATAATGTACAAAAAGATGAGATTGTTATTCTATTAATATTTTCTGCTGAAAAATATATACTCTATCTATTTATATTTTAAATGTTGTATTTTAAATGTGTTTTTTATTTGTTAAATTATTGACTAACAATAAGATTACAGACAGGAAAGAAGAAAGAACTTACCATGACAAGCTTCCGTTGCAATTGCATTTTGAATAGTAAGTGGTAAATTGTTGATTGGATCAATGTTATTATTATAATGTGAAAAATTTTGTAGCAATTCATTTAAAAGATTTTTTACATTTAATTTTAATCTTAATTCATCATAATGATATTTATTCTTCCTTAAACATTCTGGCACTGCACGTATCATTAGAATATTATTTTCTATCACATTAAAAGTTATACCAAACTTTTTTAGTATCATATTATTAGACAAAAGTAAATTGCAGCTATCTGCAGGAAATTGTATAACTATAGGATTTTTCAATTTGATGGAGAATAGTTGATTTCTTATCTGTATCTTGTATCCTAAAAATCAGTTGCATAATCAAAATTATTATACCTCTGTTGTTTGTTTTTATATAAGACTGTTATGAAGTTTTACCATTAAGTAAATGTTCATATCTAATTCTTTCATGAATTGCATGTTGATCCATTAATAAAAGTATTTTTACATTATTATGAATTATTAATCCTACTATTAATTCATTGTTTATTTGTCCTAATATCTGAGAAAAGAGAGACGACTGTAATTTCAGTTTTCTTATTGTAATTATAACTACTTACTTTAATAAGTTTCAACAGATCCTTATTTAATGTGAATTTATGGAATCGTAAGACAGTTTTACATGGGCGCACGTCAAGTTCTTGATGAGGTATTATATCTGGGACTTATTATGCAATGTATCATAAATAATTTCATACTTTAATTCTCTAATTAAATTAAAAATGCTTACTCTGCAATCCAGATTTCAATTTGGTTGAACATGTACTTCCATTATATTCATTTAAAACTTCAGTTTTTGTCAGCTTTGTGTTTCCACGTAATAATTTATGTAATTTTTGTGGCAAAAAATCAAAATATTTATAAAACTTGAGAGAATCATTTTCTAATTGCTTCAAGCTCCAATTAGACCATTCAGAAAGGGTTAGTTGCATACTTTCTTTACCATTGTTATCATGTTTTAAAGCAGGTGTAAATAATTGCACTGAGTCATTTGGGATCAATTGTATCTCTTTGCTTTCAAAGCTCTGTTCTGTAGATCTGTTGCTATTTCTTGAACCAATATCAGATAGAGGTTTAATGTTTTTTGTAAAAATATTCAGTATCTTCTTTCTAATGATTTGCAACAGATCTTGTATGTTAGAAAACATTAAAGTTCTCCTTCCGTTCTCTATAGTAAAAATGTAATTGCTACACATGATAAACATCAAAATGAAAACTGCTGCCTTTTCCGATATAAATTCATAATGTTGTTTTCTGAAGAACTTTAATATATCTATGAAAGTAGCTGAAACTACTTCTAAGATTAAGGGACAATGAACGAGTTTATCATTTACAAAAATATACTGAGAAGCAGCAGTTTCAGATTCAGCTAATCCAATGTATGCGCAGAATTTAATATTGGACTTTTTCGTACACTTTGTATACCATACTTTATGAAGTGATACTTCCTGACTATATAAGGATTTGAAAACGTCTAATGGTTTGTGTGGCTTAGCGATTATCATGGTAACTTTCTTTTTTTGATCATCTCTAATGGTGAATGAAGTCTGTGAATATAAAATGTCTTTCAATATGGACTATATAAGAATCCATTAATGCATTGCTAAATGTTCATTTACATGCGGATTTGCTATGGCAATGTTTCCAACCAAATGATACATAAAAGGAACATTCCATTTATTTAAGGATAATTCATGGAATCCGTAAATGCTTATTGTAGTGCCTTGAGAAGGTCTTCTCTCGATTCTGACAATCTTTGGCTTACGGTTCACTTTGAAAATCTACGAACAACTTGTCAGTTTATATTTTTAAATGGATAACTTGATTATGAAGATTGTGTACCTTCATAAATGTCTTCTGAGAATTGTAATATCTAGATGTTATTAACATAGCGTTAGATAGTCTACGAATGTTACCGAGTGTCCGTTTCCTCCAGCTACACAAATCGTGTATACTTGGACAATTTAAAATGCTTTCATTATTATATTCTGCCATCGGTTTCAGTTGTATTTTTGGTATTCCTGTACCATTATCTATCACTTGAATTTTTCGCTGTTCATTATGAAATCGTATTGCAATTGATGTAGCATTAGCGCTCAAAGAATTTGATATCTGTCGAGAAAACGTTATAAAAGTATCGAAAGGATATCATGCGAAATGTAAATGTTTATGTTCGCTTAAACAATATAAAATATACCAGCTCCAAGACGCATTCTGCAATACTTGTTACATTGGTCGTGGCAATAATTGACGCTTCCATGTTAACATTTTCAACAACGTTGGGTCATGCTAAAATAACGAAGCTTTTTACGCGCCGTTGTCTCCCTCTACTAGCGACATCAGAAAAAGAAGAGTATAGAGTATCAATTTCTCGATCTACCACCTGTTACATACTAGATATTTCGCTAATGTCATATTTAGACAAATTTCGAAATAATTTCTTTTAAATACAATATTAAAAAAAAGAGAAAATCAAAGTACAAAGTGAATAAAACTCTTTCTTTATTTAGTTTAATACCATCCCTTAAAGTGCTTAAAAAATCTTGTAATTTAAAACTTTGAAGAACGCGCGCTAAAATTCAATTATTAAGTCTGTCCTTATTGCTCACTAGGTTATCCTTGTCTATCGCGCGAATGTTTCTATCCTTGTTCCACGCTATCGCTCTCCTTGTTTACCGCTCGTATATGTCTGTCCTTGTCCCACGCTATCGCTCTTCTTATTACCGCTCGTATATGTCTGTCCTTGTCCAACGCTATCGCCCTCCTTGTCTATCGCGCGTATTTGTCTGTCCTTGTCGCACGCTGTTGCTCTCCTTGTCTATCGTGCATGTATGTCTGTCCTTGTCGCACGCTACTGCTCTCCTTGTCTAATGGCGACAGACAAGGAAAGCAACAGTGTGCGACAAGGACATTCTTCGATCTATTGAAAAAAAATTCAACTTTTCACACACACGTTTTTCTAGGACCAAACGCACGTAGAAAGAAAGCGGGGAGCCTAATTTTAAGGAGGCATATAAAAAAGTTGCAAATTATTCCTCCAAATTAGGTTTTTTTCTTAATTAATGCGAACTGTCACAAAATGGACATGGTGGCGCCATCTAGCGGCAGCTCAGTGGTACTAATTATTTATAAAAATACTTATTTCTGCATTTTACGGGTCAAATGGGGTATGAAAAGAAAGCTAAGGGCCTCATTAGGGTAATACAATCACCAAAGTTGATAATTCATTTCGCTAAATTAGGTTTTTTCGCAAATAAAAATTTCTCTATTTTACGGGTTAAGAAACACTAGCGTCGCCATCTATTGTTAACTCGGTGGTACTAAAAACAGAATTTTTTACTTTTAGTACCACCGAGTTGACAATAGATGGCGCCACTGTCGCCTCTAATGTAGCGACCTATAGTTCCTCGAGTACGAGTTTCGAACACCAACTTGCACAAGCCGCAAGTGGCTGTGCGCCTAGCGTCGAAGTCAACCGATATTCGATGTTAAGCAAACAGAGTGCGGAACCGCTAGGATGGGTG